>NC_136961.1:14199551-14264551 GCF_032717465.1 Coenobita brevimanus | reverse complement strand
TGCTGATTACGAAAAGGCTTTCGACTCAGATAGCAATTATAAATTCATTGCGAGAACAAGGAGTGAATGAGGGCATTGTAAAACTGCTTGAAAACATATATTAAGAGGGAACTGCTGCAGTTAAATTACATAAAGACTGGGAAAAAATTAAGACTGAGTAGGGCGTGCGTCAGGCAGATACAATTTCACCAAAATAATATACAGCATGTCTTGAAGGTATTTTCAGAAAGCTAGACTGGGAAAACAAAGGAGTGAACATAGATGGAGAAAAGCTAAACCAATTAAAATTTACAGATGACATTGTCCTAATCTCAGAAACAAAAGAGACATTGCAAGAAATGTTAAATGATCTAAACAGAGAATGTCTCAAAGTAGGGCTAAAGATGAACCGGAGTAAAACTAATGTTTAATCCTCAAACACCAAAGAGCGTCACCAGAATAAGCGAGGAAATTCTTGAAGAGGTCGAGGAGTACAATTACTTGAGGCAAATACTAATATTAACGACAGATCATGATAGCGAAATAAAAGGACGCAGTACAATTGGACGGAAAGCTTTTGGTAAACATAAAGACATTATGAAAAGTAGCTTGTCAGGTTGTATGAAACGAAAAGTATGTAATGAATATATCGATGGAAAATAAATTAATCCGTTCTCAGAGTGCAATGTGTGTTGGGAATATCTTTAGGAGACAGGAAAAGATAAACTTGGGTGAGAGAGCAGACTAAAGTCAAAGATATTATAGGAGTTATAAAAGAACAGAAATGGAGGTGGGCAGGCCATGTAGCAAGAATAAGGGATAACCGATGGATCAAGAGGCTGACTGACTGGACATCAAGAGATTGTAAGCGTTGCAGAAAAAGTCCAGAAAGGAGATGGAGAGATGAGCTAGATAAATTTGCAGGGAAAACATGGCAAAGATTGGCTCAGTCAAGGAATTCTTGGAGAAGGTTGCGGAAAGCCTCTGTTCAGCAGTAGACTTGTAATGGTTGATGATATATATATATATATATATATATATATATATATATATATATATATATATATATATATATATATATATATATATATATATATATATATATATATATATATATATATATATATATATTATACATACACATAATTATCATAATCATCTATTGCAAGTCCACTGCTGAACAAAGTCTTGACCCCCAACCTTCACGAATTCCTTGACTGAGCCAATCTCTGGCACGGTTTTCCTGCAGACTTCTCTGTTTCATGTCAGCAGCTCCTGTCATGCCTTTTTCTGCAATGCTTGCAGTCTCTTGAAGCCCAGTCAGTCAGCCTTTTGCTCCACCTGTTATCCCTTATTCTTGATACGTGACCTGCCCACCTCCATTTCTGTTCTTTTATAACTTCTGTAATGTCTCATGTTTCAGTTTGCTCTCTTCTGTTTATTTCCAGAACTGACCTATCCTTTCCTCACTGAGAATTGATTCCTTAGTTTCCCACTGATTTTGTCCTTTTCCAGGTGTCACAACCGTACGCCATAGCTGGAATTATGCATTCGTTATACGTTTTCCGTTTCATACATACTGACAGTCTACTTTTCATGTTTACCGAATGTTTTCCATCCCTTTGTAATGCGCTGTTTTACTTTGTTTTCATGGTCTTTCGTTAGTTTTAGTATTTGCCCCATGTACTTGTACTCTTCAACTTCTAGAAGAATTTCTTCACTTATTTTGTTGACGCTGTATGGTGCATATGGATTAAACATTAGTTATACTCCAGTTCATCTGTAGCCTTGCTTTGATAGTTTCCCTAACTAGGCCATTTAACATTTCTTGCAATGTTTCGCTGTTTCTGAGATTAAGACAATGTCATCTCCAAGTCTAATGTGGTGTTAGTATTCTCCATCTATGTTTGCTCCATTGTTCTTCCAGTCTAACTTTCTGAAAATTATTTCAAAGCATACTGAAAACAATTTTTGTGACAGTGTGCGACAGTGTACCTTCCTGATGCAACGCCATTTTCATTCTTAAATGTTTTTCTGATTATGTAACATACCTGCATATAGCAGTTCCCTCTTCGTATATGTTTGCGACAGATTTACAATATTCCCATTTACTCCTTGTTCTCGCAGTGAATTTACAATTGTTATTTATTCCACTGAGTCGAAAGTCTTCTCGTAAAAGACAAAACATAAGCACTGAGGTTTATTACATTCAGTAGTTTTCTCAGTTACTTGATCGATTGTGTGTAGATGATCAGTAGTCAAACATACATTTTGGAATCCTGCCTGTTAATGATTTTGTTTAAATTTATTATCCTTTTCGTAAGGACTTTGATGAAAGGTTTGTAAAAACCTAATAATAAGTTAATAGGTTAATAGTTACTTAGATCTTTCTAGTCGCCTTTCTTGTAAAACAAAATAACTGTTGCATTTCACCATATTTTGGGCAATGTTTTCGTTATATATTGAGTACATAAGTAGGCGAACCGATTCTTAACATCTCCTCCTGCATCCTAAAGTAAATATGGTAGTATTCCACCTTCTCTTGAGGCCGTTCCTATTTCTTACATTAAACCCTGGATAGGCAACCTTGGGTAATACTTTCCCACTAACCGTTTCACTGGTTGTCACGTGGTAATTACGTGGGCTGCGAATCTCTGCATCCCTGCACATTCACCCTCCCTTAGATCCTCTTTGTAGGTGGGGGTGTCTTATTTGTACCCCTGCTGCTAGGTGCTTATACTTGTAGGAATTATATTCCCCAGGTTACCGTCCGCGGTACTGAGAAGCACTACCTCCACAATTTGCATGTTTACAATATTTTTTTTATTTTTATTTTAATACTTCGAAAATGTTGTGATATTCAGTTTTTGGTTAAAAAGAAAGCACAATGGTTCAAATTTTCCTATATTTTTGCAGGAGATTAAATAACTTTTTTTTTTTTTCCCCGTAGGGTATATTCTACCCCAGGTTTCCTACAATGTTATGATTGGTAAGGTTGCCTATCCAGAGTTAAAAGAAAAGTTTACTTGATATGGTGTTACCTTTGGTATTTTTTTTGCATCAATTAAAATGTTAGCTATTAGTACTATTGTCTGTGATGCATACAGTTCTATGTAATGTTCTTCAACTCTATGCCATCTTATTTCTGCACTTAATGTCTTCATCATTTTCGTGTTTCACTGATAAAATTTGGTTCTCCTAGTGCCCCATTGCTTGGACCTGTTTCAGACTTTTTTTCTTTTTCCGTCGTTTCTTTTATCTGATGCGTGTTTCTCTTTCTTTTTTTCTTCTCTTTGTGTTTTGTTGATAAGCTTGTTACTTCCTATAATTATATACTTCGTTGATAACTGTGACATTAGCGGTTGTGTTGGTCTTATGTACCATTATGAAGTCAATGTCGTACTTTTTTTCACCAATTGGGCTTCTCCAAGGCCACTTTCTCCCTGTTCTTTTGGAGAAGAGTGTATTCATTATCTAATACATTTCAGCTAAATTTACCACCATTTCATCTTCTTGTCATTCCTCTCTCCTTCCCCTAATTTTCCCATGCATGCTTCTCTATTTTTCAATTTGCCAACATTTGCATGAAAGTCTCCCATAAAAATTGCATATCTGGTCTTTTCTTCTTCCATTATCTAGGAGATGTCATCATAAAATGTCTATTTTTCTTCATCTGTGCTTTGAACGGTGGCCACATGTATTACTTTCACGGTGTATCTTTTGTATAGCTTAATTACAGTCCATGCTACTCTGTCAAACACATGCAACATCAGATATGCAGGAACTCACGAGTATTTCTCAGTGATTCAGCAACAAACATTTCATCGAACATCTGTTTAATGAACAGTATCACCCTCCGTATGTTATCTGTGTGTGCTGCTGCTGCTGACATATTCCTGGCTATTCTTTAAGTATCCTTAGGTCTGAGAGACCCACCCACCTAGTGCCTTATGCTACTGTAGTTTCACCTATTTAAAATAGGGGTACCATCTTGACTCTCTCCCTAGCTTCCTGATTCAGTGAGTCATTGTTGGTCCTATGTGCGCTAATCTGTATTTCAATTACATCAGCTCATGGGGGGGGGGGGAATCTGTCAGACCCGATGATACCCTGCAAGGTATGGGTGTTGTACCTGTAGTCGACCTAGGTCATGGTCGTGATGGTGGGTTGACCATCAGGCACAAGGCAGAGGGTAGTCCGGAGAAGAAGTCCTATTAATATTGAGAAGTTCTGATTATTAGTTTTCTTTGCATAATTTTCAAAGTCAGGATGTCTTTCTGTCATAAAAATGTTGCATTTTTTCCCCCCCAAATTTGCCAATAATAGTTAAACCTTGAATTCCTCCAGTTTTGCTTATTAAATCAGGCAAAATGTAGGTGAAAATTATTTTGTATCACTTCTTGCCAATAATTCGGGCATACATGAATTTTAATGAATTTTTTTCTTACCGGATCTGACAGACCCGATGATACCCTTACTGTTACACATTTCCCAGGATACCTTTGTAGGGTTAAAGCCCTTGTTTACAAAATATACGAGAGTTAATCGTGCTTGACACTCTCAATCATATTTAAAATCTGATTGACAAGGGTCGTTCATACTTACCTTTCATACCGAATCATGCTTGACTGCTGTACACATCATGAACAGGAATCGGGCCACAACTCAATGAGAATAACTTTTTCTGAAGCATACCTGCCTATTATGCAACTCTCAAATACGCATTAATCGTGTGTGTGTGTGTGTGTGTGTGTGTGTCCGTCTGTCTGTCTGTCTGTCTGTCTGTCTGAGCATGCCCGTGTGTGTGTGTGTGTGTGTGTGTGTGTGTGTGTGTGTGTGTGTGTGTGTGTGTGTGCATGCCCGTGTGTGTGTATATGTGTGTGTGTGTGTGTCCGTCTGTCTGTCTGTCTGTCTGTCTGTCTGAGCATGCCCGTGTGTGTGTGTGTGTGTGTGTGTGTGTGTGTGTGTGTGTGTGTGTGTGAGTATTTGTGCGTGCGTGCCTGTGCGTGCGTGTGCGTGCTTGTGTGTAGTATATCCGCGCGTCCGTGTGTATTCGGGAGTGTGTTCCTGCGCGTGCCTGTGCGGGTGTGTGTGGTGCGTTTGCTGTCTATAAGTGAAGCTGTAAGCGTTGCGATACAGACACATACTGCTGTAGGTGAAATAAACGTTGAAAACAGGAGTGTGGTTGATGTCATACTATCATGATAATAGTGAATCTTACAATATGTGAGGACATGTCATTATCTGGATATGAAAATCAGCTGTGAAACGGCAGTGGGCTATCAGTAATCATAACAAAGGACATTATGAGTGGTGTATTATGCAATGCCACACTAATTAAAGCTTCGAAAGCTGATATGTTTATCTATTCGGTATTAACTGAATAGCCTATGACTGTGCATATAACATTGCATAAGGTAAAGTCAATATACGACTTGTATCGTGATATTACATTTAACACCGGTTGTAAGGACCTTTCCGATGTTATTATTACACTTCTGATTTACCGTGGACCTTTCCTATGTTATTATTACACTTCTGATTTACCGTAATATTTACACACTCAGTTAGTGCAACACGTTAATAGCATGATGACAATAATGCAAAACTAAATGGTAATACACAGTTTAATAAATGGCGATGCCATTTCTTTCAGTAATACATGCTTATCATCCCTAACATTTATACATAAATATGGATATAAATATGGCTAAACTCTGATATTCATATCGAAAGGTATTTATGCTGGCAGTCTGAAACCCGGGCAGAGGCAGCCTACCAAATAGCTCGTCCAACAGTTTGTGGGGCGCCGGAACTATCACAGTCACCTCCCGACCAGAGAGGCATATGTTTATCACCTCTTGTACGCCAGCGTATCGCAGGAACTGTGGTTTCGGACTGTACGTGCAGATTTTCATGCATTTCTCTTTGTTTAATGTCCTAATCTCTGATTTGCGGAGACAGTGCCTATTCACTTTTGATGGTACTCTTCCTGTAAGCACAGGGAGAAGTGCAGCTGGAGCTTTGATAAATGGAGAGCTAACAGAAAAACAAAAATTTTCGTTACCAATAGAATGCACGTTTGGTTGGGAGTATTGTGACAATCTCACTTGCCTGCCACCTAATTTCTGGTGAGATGTAATGCTTGTGCCCCTTAGTATAATCGGCGGAGTCCTATGTATCTGTATTGGGTTCCATGGTCTGCAGAGTCTAAGACGGTACTTCACTTTTCTATGAGACGTTTGCCTATATGCCATTCAGGGATGTGCCAGGTAATAATGGGGTCATGCCTTTGATTACCTATATCTATATCTCTCTCTCTCTCTCTCTCTCTCTCTCTCTCTCTCTCTGTATATATCCAGCCGTAGGGTTGTGTTTAATAAACGCAAAGAAGACTGACATCACATCTTACCTAGCACATTACAGCTCTCCTGTTGTTGTGACCCAAAGGGAAAGCCCGACTCGCTTGGCCGGACAGTTCTCCATCACCAGTCTCATTAACGTCCAGCCTGTGTGAAAGGTCCATTAAAGGCCACGTTCGAGAAGCGGTACTGGAGGGCGGAGGAGGGCTGAAATAGTAAGGGCAACGATGAAAGTCAAACAGAGGGAGGGATATATATGATGCTAGTATAAATTAAATGGATGAGAGAGCATATAAGTAGACTTTGAGAACTGTTGCATAGGATACACAACGAATTAGATGCAATCAATTTGGAGGCGGCAATATGCTTTAGTTTATACAACACAGGTTCCACAAATAAACTATCAAGTCTCAAGTGTTACGCAGGTATTAGGGGCAAACTCTGTTAACTCCTTCAGTCTGAAGATGTAATTTATATA
Source organism: Coenobita brevimanus (assembly GCF_032717465.1). Classification (NCBI taxonomy): domain Eukaryota; kingdom Metazoa; phylum Arthropoda; class Malacostraca; order Decapoda; family Coenobitidae; genus Coenobita; species Coenobita brevimanus. The sequence goes on along the minus strand of NC_136961.1, from coordinate 14,257,732 downwards.
ATACATATTCTGACTGGCAATCAATGATTGTCTCCCCTTTCTCTTTCTTTTCTGATCTTTTACAAATTTTGCTAAATCCATCTTTATCCCATGTTCGCATTTCATTTCGTTAAAATTCTTTGTCTGCAGTGGTCATTGGACTAGAAATTACTTTAATTTTTCAATAATGGACATAATGTTCTTATTTTTTTCTGTGAAATTTTTGAAGAGAAGTTCCTTGTTATAATTACATAATTATTGTATTTGTAATATAAATACGAATGTCAAAGAACCAGACTCAAGTTGAAGGCTTTCCGCTGAACTAATTGGTTTAAACAGTATGTAGCGCTACTTTTAAATTATAATTCATTACCTATTGACTGAATTCATTACAGGTAAATAAATCCAGTCCATAAACGTGCTTCTGTTTTTTTCCCAAACACTGCAGAGTTCATACGTTCTATTGTATTTTTAGCTTCGTCGGGTCGAGACCATAAAACTAACAGAAATGAGAGTAAGCTACTTCTGCCGCGGTGGTGCTTTACGATACTTCTGACAGCGATGAGCCAAAGCAATCATTTAACTTACGAGTTTTATGTTAGCTCAATGCACGAGAATGTCCTGATATCAATCACCCATTGAAATTACACAAGTTACCATTGTCTTTAACTGTTCAGAGGGTAACAGCCGCAATGCAAAGGTATTTCATGTGGCATTTCTCGTCACCATAAGACTCCACTGACATGAAACATCGCTGGAGAATAGCACACCCTACCCATCTCAGGGTTTAGGCCATTTTTTTTTTTTTTTTTTTTTTTTTTTTTCAGTTGGTGGTCCCGTCTGCCTTGCTCATAATACATTTCGGACTCTCTCACATCCTCTTTTATTCGTAAATGGTCTTGTGCCTACTACCAGGTGCGGCGGTAGGTGGTGAAGATCATCATCCATTCATCTGATGTAGTGCTGCTTACTTCTTTTTTCACCTTTAGCATTCTGTCTCTTTGTCTGCCCTCCTCTCTTTCTTTTTCTCCTTTACTCCTGTCACATTTTATTACTTTTCTTCCCACTTCAGGTGCTCTGCACTGAATGATAACCCTTACGGTTTTCTGTAACCCTAGAATCCACTTACAACGCCGGATGATAAGTACAGTATATGTTCACATAACGGAGTGGCGTGCAGCCTACTATGGATCCCCTGCTAACTGGAGGGATGCCGCAAATGCAGCGTTCTTCAAGGAAACAAATCTCCACAGTTGTTCCCGCGTCGCAGGGAGGTGTCAACCGCAAGGAAACATAATCTTATTGCAAGAAACTGCCCTACTTGAAAGATTGTTGTCTGCGTTTCATGGGTCTGCTCGCTCAGACAGACTGGGGTTGATCAATAACATCTGCCAGACGTAAAAAGGGCTATGCTACTAAACACAGTACATAGGTGAGTTAACAAAATTGTAAAATTTTGGACTTTATTCCCATCCAATGCGTGTGAAAACGACCCAACTGGTGAGGTAGGCCTTGATGCTATAGATATGCCTATAAAAATTTTAGGGCAACTGGCCAGACATGGACATTTCTTTCTTTCTGTTTCTCTAGTTCACACAATCCCATTCATTTCATATACCTTCAGATCTATTCTGCCCTTTTTCTATCATACACTGTCCATCCATTCGGCTCCTTCATTTCATTTCTTACCTTGGCGTATCTTACGCATTCATACCCTTCCCTCCTTTATTATATCATTTCCCTCCTCCACTCTTTTTTCCTTTCCTTCCTTCACCCTCTTCCTCCCTCCCTTCCTTCCTCCTCTTCTGACAGTACTGGAGAGATGCTTCGGGAATTTTACTGTCATTTCATTAATCTGACCCTCAGAGATTAGACACACACACATACACACACACACACACACACACACACACACACACACACACACACACACACACACGAGTGGATTAGAGAATATAAAAAATTTACCCAAGCATTATCAGATATTCAAGCTAGCGTCCAACTGTGTTCATTATGACCATAATCCTGACCTTTTTTTGCCACACCCACAAGGAGGGTAAAATGACTGTAGCCTCTAACTGAGTCACTCCCTTCCTCACTCACTCACTCATTAACTGAGTTACTGTGCTTGAAAACCTGGTCCAAATCATATGCAGGGAGTAATGGGAAAACGAAAATTTGCATAATGGTAGATCTTCCCACTAGTCAGTTTTCAGGGGAGGAGGCGATCCCCGATGTCCCACCCACAGCCGGTATGTCCGGTTAGTTATTTATCTTGGCACAAGATTTTTGTTTTTGTTTTTCCCGCAATATCAGAGCATCACTTGCGACAGAATAAAAACACACTGGGACCTCCATGGTCCGCCACCCATAGCGACTGACTCCCATTGTTCTTGGCCAAAGTCATTATGCATTGTCAAGTTTTAACCGAAGAACATGACACTCTGGATATTGACAGACATTCATCACGCCACGTATTGGCAGAGTGAAACCATCGAAGGGGCCCTCACGCGGAAGTGGGCACCTCCTGGGATGCTGGCAATACTAGAGTGCACGCTCATGGTTTTTAACCTAGTTTTGCATATTGATAAGCATTTACTACGGCCGCATTTTAGGCCGGGTGGGTCCTTGATGACCTTAAGACGGGTGGGTCCCGCCACGACGAGCTGGGGCTGCCCTCACGGAGGACAATGATATATATATATATATATATATATATATATATATATATATATATATATATATATATATATATATATATATATATATATATATATATATATATATATATATATTGCATAATGGCTGTTCTTTTCTGGGGCTAAGTTCTAGACAAGGAGAGATCAAATTCCACCCTACGGGAGAGGGGGTGGAGGGGCAAGGGAGGAAGGACGGTCCCCGGAGTCCAAACCGTAGATATAAATAAGCCTAGATACCGCGTGACACTACCTCGATGCGTCTGTGCGGCCGCCATCTTGGAGCGGTCAAGGCAGACGAAGTCTTGTTCCTGACAATGGACAAAGTTGACCACTATTCACCCAGAAATGCAGCAGAACTGTGCTGCTTTGGGGTGTAGAAAACGTGGGAATATATATCTATGGCCGCACCGATAGCATGAGCGGCTCAACTGTCTGGTTATGTAAATATCCCTCAGCTGCTTCCCTACCCCCGAAAGGAGGATGGTGGTTGCAGAAGGGAAATTTAAGCCTGCAGTCCACTGAGTTCACGTTTCAGATAAACCAGGAACCACAACCACCACCACCACAACATCTACCACCACTACCACCACCACTACCACCACCACCACATCAACAACAACAACAACGACCACCACCACCACCACCACAACCACCACCATCACCACAACAGCAACAACAACCACAATCACCACCACAACAACCACCACCACCATTACCACAACAACCACCACCATCCCCACAACCACCATCACATCAACCACCACCACATTAACCACCACAATCACAACAATATCCACCACCACAACGACCACAACAACAACCACCATCACCACAACAACCACCGCCACAACAACCACCACCACAACAACAACAACCACCATCACCACAACCACCACCACAACAACAACAACCACCACCACAACAACAACAACCACCATCACCACAACCACCATACAACCACCATCACCACAACCACCACACAACCACCACAACAACAACAACAACCACCACACAACCACCACCACAACAACAACAACCACCATCACCACAACCACCACACAACCACCACAACAACCATCCCCACAACAACAACCATCATCACAACAACCACCATCACCACAACCACCAGTACCACCACCACCACAACAACAGCCACCACCACCATCACAACAACAACCACCGCAACAACAACCATCACCACCATCACCATCACGACGCAAATAACAACCACAACCACCACCACAACAGCCTTCATAATAACCACCACCACCACAACAGCCTTCATAATAACCACCACCACCACCACCACAACCACCACCACCACCACAACCACCACCACAACCACCACCACCACCACAACCACCACCACCACCATAACAACAACAACCACCACCACCACAACAACAGCCACCACCACCACAACAACAACAACAGCCACCACCACCACCACAACAACAACAGCCACCACCACCACCACAACAACAACAACAACCACAACAACAATAACCATCATTACCACCTTCACCACATCAATAACCACCATCACCACCACCACAACAATAACCACCATCACCACCTTCACCACATCAATAACCACCATCACCACCACCACATCTATAACTACCATCACCACCTTCACCACAACAATAACCACCATCACCACCACCACAACAATAACCACCATCACCACCACCACAACAGTTACCACCATCACCACCTCCACCACAACAACATTCATTTTCACAGTCTGAATTTACTCTAAAATAAGCCCCACTAGTACATACTTGACAGCTCGAACATGGCGGCGGCACAGGCGCATCGTCTCTGTACTGAAGACTGGGCAGTGCGGCATCTAGTCTTATATATATCTGTGGGCCAAACCCTCTATGCACAGTCATGCCTTTTAAACAAGGAACAAGAAATTTTGCATAATGGTTGATGTTCACCCTAGCCACGTTTTAAGCAGGGTGGGACCAAAGGCGACCCCTCTCCACGGGGGGACTACTCCCAGGTGCAACAGTCATAGTTTTTACGTAGGCACATGAAATATTACACAAGAGTAGACCGTCACACGGATCAGAGCTTACAGCAGGTGGTAATTCTCGGGATTCTCCCCTCCACTCACAATATTGCAGGGGTTAGAGGCGCTATCAAAGTATTTTTAGTCTCTCTCCCCCAGCTGAGGATGAAGTAAGGAAGACTTCAGAGACAAAGAAAGACACAGTACGCATGGCAGAGAAGTACTAGCTACCAGGTGAAATAAGCCAGATAGTGATTTACGGATCATTCAAGCTACCGGAGTCTTGGCTTTATCTTACAAGCCTGGTCATCTGTACATAAAAATAGTTGCCAATTTATGACACCTAATAATGAATAAGTTAGAAGTTTCGAGTACAGCGAAGTCATTATATTATATTTTCATTATACTTACCGATGACTTTCCTTAGCACAGAAAATATGTCTGAAAAAGAAGGGGGAAAAAAAAAAAAAAAGGCTCAATTAAGCCTTTCAGTACGATGATGTATTTTGTGTGTTCATTTCTAGCTATTGTCAAACGATTTTACAACGCATAGTAAGTACTTTAAAACAATGTCATTCACACACACACACACACACACACACACACACACACACACACACACACACACACACACACACACACACACACAGCCGTCTCTCTCTCTCTCTCTCTCTCTCTCTCTCTCTCTCTCTCTCATTCAGTGATGAGTCGCACGTGATTATTGTCCGTTGACTTCCTCTCTCTCTCTCTCTCTCTCTCCTTTCGTTCAGTGATGAGACTCACGTAATTACTTCATTGCCCGCTGACATCTCTCTCTCTCTCTCTCTCTCTCTCTCTCTCTCTCCTTTCGTTCAGTGATGAGTCTCACGTAATTACTTCATTGCCCGCTGACATCTCTCTCTCTCTCTCTCTCTCTCTCTCTCTCTCCTTTCGTTCAGTGATGAGTCTCACGTAATTACTTCATTGCCCGCTGACATCTCTCTCTCTCTCTCTTCTTTCGTTCAGTGATGAGTCTCACGTAATTACTTCATTGCCCGCTGACATTCTCTCTCTCTCTCTCTGTTAACTATCACTCTTTTCTACAGATACGATTATTTACTTCTAAGTTTTGTTTATATTATTTTGTTGCATTCTTTTTTTCCTTGGCTCTTTCCTTTTTGTTCCTCGTTCCTCAGTTTCCATTGAGTTTATTCATAAAGTTATTACAAAAAAGAGAGCTACTGCATTCATGAACTTCCATAGATATCCTCCACATTATTACATCAACTCTCATGTAACGTCAGCCGAGATTGATAACACTGTCACCATTAACTCACATGATCAGGGCAGTTCAAGTATTTCACTCCGGCAAACGCTACATGGTTTTATTAAGCTGGGAGTGAGTCGAAGGATCCTGGGTGTTAACTTCGGTATTTTCTTGTATTTTGCCATTTTATATTTACATTCCCTTGCCCTTTTTTCCTATATTCCCTGATTTGCATGGCCTATTTTGCCTAAAGTGTTTGGTATGAAATAAGTAATACTCACCTTTCTACAAACGCCATAATCCCGTAAGTGGTGGCCACAGACAAATCGTCTCCATGTGTCCCTGTCCCACACCATTTCACTGCCCTCCCCCAGCTCACACCCCATTTTCTCATTTACCCCTCCACTTCATCCCTCCATCTCATCCTTGGCCTCCCCCTTCCTCTCCCCCCTCAACCTCACTCACATACACTCCCCTTATTTGTCGCTCCCTCTCCACCCTCTCCACATGGTCAAACCACCTCAGTTTATTTCTCCTAATGCTTTCTGTCACATCCACATCCACACCACAACCTCTCCTTTATGTCCTCATTAATCAGTCTCTCTCTGCTTGTAACTCCACATGCTCCTCTCAAATAACTAATTTCCTCTGCTCTCATTCTTGACTTGTGTCCTTCCAACAAGGTCCAAGCTTCGCTTCCATACGTTAGAGAAGCTATCACAATATCGTCATGCAATGACTTCTTTATTTTCAAGCTCACTTCCCTGTTTCTTATCACTGCTTTCAGTGAATCAGAAACTTTTCTTCCTTATTGTACCCCTTCAAGCACTTCATCCTCCAAAATTCCATCCTTATTCATCACATTACCCAAGTGCTTAAATGCGCACACTCTTTCCACTTCCTCATCGTTCAACCTCGCTGTTCATTTAGTGACTATTTCTCTCTAAGATAATAACTTTACTCTTCCCTACATTCACCTTTTGATTCTGGTTTTTACACACTCTCCCAAACTCTTTCACCAAGCCTTGCAGTTCCCTTTCGTCTGCACTTAACAATACCGTATCATCTGCAGAGAACAGAACAGGAAGTTTCCAAAAGCTCCACATCATCCACTGCCCTATTTTGTATTTCTTTTATAACCCCATCCATATAAATATTAAACAACCATGTAGACATGACATCCTTGTCTCAGTCCAATATTCGGAAAGAAAAATTAACTCAGTTCGCTATCCACATACACTGCAGCCTTAGCACCCATATATATACTCTTCACTGCACTCAACAACTTCCCATTTACTTCGTGTACTCTTAATATTTTCAACATTCCTTGTGTATCCACTTTGTCATATGCTTTCTCCAAATCCATGAAGGCCACACACACTTCTTTCCCTTCTTTAGAAAATTCTCCATTAAAGACCTAATGACGATTATTAGATCTACACAACCTCTTCCCTTCCTAAAACCTATCTGTTCTTCTCCAACTTATTCCTCTGTTATTTCCCCAACTGTTAACAAGTATCCTACCATATACTTTTCCAATTGCCCTCAGAAGACAAATGCCCCTATGATTACCACACACTTCTTTTTCTCCTTTCGTTTCCATTGTACAAGGGAATAATTACATCAGCATTCCAATCCTTCAGGTCTCTGTCTTCCTCTCAGGACAATCTGCACATCTTTTATATCCATTCTACTACTATCTCTCCCCTATTATTGATCATTTCCAGGGACGTACCTAGAGATTTGGGGGCCCGGGGGGCTATGTTCTTTGCGAGGACCCCCCTCCAGGAAGGGGTCCCCCCGAGAAGAACCTAGCCCACCTAATTCTCAAAACTTATCTAATATCTCAGCCGGAATTGTCGGGATGATAAATACATATATTTTTATATATTAATAAAAAAACATAAATTTTTAAGGCTTTGACCCCCCCCCATTGGGGGCCCGGGGGGCCGTTTCAAACAGCCTCCCCCGCCCCCCCTCAGGTACGCCACTGATCATTTCACCACACAGTTTTTCAATTGCTGGGGTTTCCCCATTTTGACTATCTTCATTGCTTCCACTACTTCCATCCTATTGATTTTTTTCCTCCCATCTCACTTCCCTCATTCTCCCAGGCATTATCCAGCCACATATACTTGCATTATTATCATTCTGTATGTTTAACAGTTCCTTTAAATGTTCTCTCCATCTGCTCATTTTTTCTCCCTTCTCCATTAGCAATCTACCGTTTTTACCTTTCACTCCTCTACTACCCTCTGTATCATCCTGTCTAACTCTCATTACCTCTTTCCAGAGCATTTTTTGCATTCCCTGCACCTTACACTCTAATTCGTTCCAAATTCCTGATGCGCCCTCTTCTTAGTCTCTTACTCCTCTCCTCACCTCTCTCTTTCGCTGAATAAGTATCTCTCCCGTCTCTCAACTTCCTCCACGCCTCTGCTTCCCATCCACTAAGTATATGCCGTCTTTTGCACCATAGCTTGTCCCACCTTTTCATTCCACCAGGCTGTTCGTTGTATTCCCTTTCGTCTTCTCTTCACCCCACTCACCACCTCACATTCTGCACATATTTCTCGTAATACTCGTATTGCATTTATTTTAAATGAAGACCATCTGTATCACTCTCATGCTCTTAAGACTGTCAGATGGATACAATCTTCTGCCACTCGCTGCATTATAATGGCTGAGTTGTCCTGACAGTGAGATATTTCATGGTGTCGTTATCATCAGCGTAATAAAACCGTGTAACGTTACCTTTATTAAACACTGGAGTTATCCTAATCTTGAGGGTTGGTTATCTTAATCATGTAGAGGTGCATGGTATGTTGGAGGACTGCTGGGCCTTGATAGCAGGCTGTGCAGCCTATGCCCAGAGTCGGACACATAAAAAAAAAAAAAAAATCATACAGTATATTCATTACTAGTAATCTAAGTACGAACATATTTTCACACACACACACACACACACACACACACACACACACACACACACACACACACACACACACACACACACACACACACACACACACACACACACACACACACACACACACATTTGTCGTCTGTTCGTCATCCACCGCTTCTTGTCTCCGAATTTGTGAAGACCGAATAATATAAATAAAGGATGTATTTTGTTCCCTTAAACACTAGAAAAAAAAAACGAAGGTTTCTGAGTAGTTAAGTATAGTCAGGGAAGCAAAGTACCATTATCCTTTGTGTAAAGATTATAAAAAATAAGTGAAGCATAAAGAAACCCATGTCTATACTGATTTACGTATATCATCATCATCGCCATCATCAGCCGTTGCAAGTCCACTGCTAAACAAAAGTCTTCCCCAACTTTCTCCACGAATTCCTTGACTAAGCCAATCTCTGCCAGGTTTTGCCTGCAAACATCTCTGTCTCTTCTCGTCACGTGCCTGGCCCTTTTCTTCTACACTTGCAATCTCTGGGAGTCCATTCAGTCAGCCTCTTGCTTCATAGATTATCCCTTATTCATGCTACATGACCTGCCCACCTCCATTTCTTTCCTTTTATAACTTCCACAATGTCTTTGGCTTTAGTCTGCTTTCTCACCCAAGTTGACGTCATCCTGTCTGTCAAAGATATTACCAACATTCATCTTTCCATTGGTCTTTGAAAAGCAATTAGTTTGCGTTACGATTATTTGGTCAGTTTCTAGGTCTCACAACCGAACGTCATAGTTGGGCAATTTGCTATGTATATAACTTTTCGTTTCATACATACTGGCAAGTGACTTTTCATGATGTCTCTATGTTTACTGAAAGCTTTCCACCCAATTGTAATTCGTCTTTTTATTTCGTTCTCTTGGTCATTCTTTATTTTTAGTATTTGTCCCAGGTAATTATACTCTTCTGCTTCTTAAATTATTTCTTCACTTATTCTAATGACGCGTTTTGGTGCACTTGGATTAAAAAATTGTTTTACTTCGGTTCAGCTTTAGTCCGACTTTGAAACTTTGTCAGTTTAAGTCATTCAACTTTTCTTGTAATGTCTCTGTTGTTTCTGAGATTAGAACAATGTCATCTGAGAATCTTAAGTCGTTTAAGTCGTCTTCATTTGTGATTACTCTTCCACTGTCTCATTCATGTATTCTGAAAATACTTTCAAGGAATGTTGCAAATAGTTTTGGTGAAACTGCATCTCCCTGACACACACCGTTCTCAGTCTTAATTTTTCTTGTCTTTATGTAACTTAACTACAGCACTTCCCTCATTGTAAATGGTTTTCAGCAGTTTAACAATGCTATCGTTTATGTCTTGTTCCCGAAATGCATTTACAATTGCTCTGTATTGCTATGAGTCAAAAGTCTTTTCTCAATCAACGGAATCTAAGTAAAGTGGTTCATTATATTCTTTAATCCTTAGCTTTCACAATTATATGATTCAGTGTGTGCAAATGATCAGTAGTAGGATACCCACTTCGAAATCCTACCTGCTCACGAGGTTAGTTTCTCCCAGATTTGGTTTTATTCTCTTCGTAAGCACTTTAGAGAAGAGTTTGTAAATAACTGATAATAAGCTAATAGGTCGATTGTTACTATAATCTTTGAAGTGGCCTTTCGCGTATAGCAAAATAATTATTGCATTACACCATGTTTTGCGAATTTTCTTCTTCTTTTAATATATTGGATATAATGGGCGAGCAAGTTTTGAACTTCTACATCTGCATCAGACAGTAAATCTGCTATTATTCCATCTTTTCCTGAGGCCTTTGCTCTCCTTATACTTTTAAGGGAAAAGTTTACTTCATGTCGTGTTAGTTTTGATATTTCCCTTGTGTCAAATGAAAAGTTAACTGTCAGTGCTGAAATGAGGAAGTAAATATAACCCGTAACAAGTCATTTGGGTTCACCTCCCCTTAATATAACAAAATACCCCCATTTACTAACCCTAGATGACTTTGATTACACAACTCCTGCTTAGGTTAAACAAATCACCCGTATTTACAACTGCATATATTTACTACAAAGGGAACTTAAAGAAATCATGCACTAGTATCACTAAAAATACCCGTAACACTTCACAAAATAATGCATAGCCACCCATCATGCGGAGAATCATGCTAGGGACCATAAACCCAAATCCTGGTTCCATATCCCTAACTCATGCACCAAAATATTAAGTTTCCGTTGTGCCACATGCAATAAATACCTCACTGGCAGGAGCCCCAAAATATAGTCACATACTCACAATACATCCTCTTACATTTCAGGATTTTTTTTTTTTTTAAATGTCGCCGACAGTGGGGAAAGGCTTCAGGGCCTCTCCCCAAGTCCCAGTAGTCCTACTTGGGGCCCAGTAGTCCTCGTACACCTCCACATGTCACCACTTCGCCACTAATACCCACCATCCATATTGATTACATGCTAGGGCTGTCTCATACAGGACTGGTGTACTGGTATTAGTGGGGGTACTTTTATGACATGTCGGTGGGTCCTCTGGTAGATTAGAAAATCTTGATTTTATGAAATTCAAATCCTTAAACTATTCCCTGCCCCAGCCGTGATTAGAACCTGGGTCCATTAGGATTGCTGGCCGCCTCTCTATCTATTCTGCCACCGTCTCCCCTGAAGTTCGGAAGATATGGCACAGTTTATGCATAAACACAATGGTAATGACCGTTTTCTCTTGCCACTTAGCTTTGCTTACACTATGGAAGTTAGACTGGTATATTTGATATTTATTGTATAACAAGTCCTCTACTTACATAACACCTTACACGAGATTTGTCCTACTTCCCAGTCATCTTCTTTGGTGCCAAATACAAAGAACCAACACCTAGAGCCGCCAAACCCCCCATGTGTTACTCCCTCTTCTGACGCTGCCAGGCAGGACCAGACTCCTACTGCCGAAAACAACTATATACCGTTATTAACAACGTAACTCTCAACCTTCTATCAGTGCTAAGATGTCGCAATATTCTCGCAACTAGGCTTCCCTCTAAATCAACAGCATCCATATACTGTATCTATCTATCTATCTAACTCTAGCCAGACAGCACAATTCAATAAGGGGTGGTCGTGTGTCTTTGAGTTTTACAGAGAAGGGCACTACCCTTCCACCAACCCACTTGTTGACACGTAAGGAACACGCATGGGTTGGTTATATAGTTACCACTCAACACTGTAAATGGTTTCCTGGCTTATAAGAAGTCAAATGGCATGTCACTCAGTGTAAAGGCACTTGAAAAGGATGAAGATTAATGAAAAGTAACAGGAAAGATGAAAAAAATAAAGAGGACAGACATAGATAAAGAATGATAAAGGTGAAGTAAGCAGCACTACAAAAGTAAGTGAATGATGGTTGCCACCACCTGCTCAAAACCGGCTTAAATCCACAGACTGACACAACAGCTCTGGCAGTTTACCCACAACGCTCAGGGTGTATCCCTAACTTTTGACGGGCAAGGGTGCGCGGTTTGAAACTCGACCCATTTTCCTCTCATCATGGTAGGATTGTCTTTGATGCATACATTTCTTTGTATAATTCAACTTTCTTCACCATCTTCTCTCTGTGCTTGATTACTTAACCTTTTTTGTCTCTCAGTGACATAATTTGTTGCTTTTCTCGTCCCAGTTTGATTCGGACTTGTACCTGACGACGAGGTAAAATGAAAGAACAAAGAGGAGGAAGCAAGTACAACAGTTTCGGCGTGCCTTGTACACTTTCATACATGAAGGTCTGGATCTTCTTACTCTTGCGAGGTTCTCGTTTAATGCATGGCCTTCTCTTCTTTACCTTCTCTCTCTCTCTCTCTCTCTCTCTCTCTCTCTCTCTCTCAGTTTCCTTAACTTCAGTGTTTCCTTTTGGAATTTTACGTTTTTTACTTTTTCCCATGAATTTTAATTGTACATAGGTTCATCTCTGTTTCCCTTTCTTTGCGTAAATGTCGTCATTCTATCTGGTTTCTGCGCTTCCCCTGGTATTGTATATGATCCAGTCTTGTGTGTTGTCCTCAGTAATCTCCTGCTCCCTACCCTCTTTGCTGCCCTCCCCCCTCCCTGCTGTACAGTAGACTCTCATCGTCTCCATCTCCCTCCCCAAAAAATCTGGTAGAAGAGGCTGAGGCGGAAATCAAGTCAACATACAGGACCATCAGTAATTATGAGCCGTTGTCTGATCTCCCTGTAATCTCTCCCTCCATCTTCCCTCCCTCCCTCTCTCGCTTTTCTCTCCTCTCCCTCTTTTGTTGCTCTTATATTAGACTTATATATAATAAATAGGTTTGCCGTACCCACTGGCAGACAACCTCGCCAAGATCAACAAATATTTGGCTGTTTTTTTTTTGTATTTGCTCTCTCTCTCTCTCTCTCTCTCTCTCTCTCTCTCTCTCTCTCTCTCTCTCTCTCTCTCCCCTCCATTCCTCTCTTCTATCCCTCCTTTTGTGTTTTCTCGCTGTCCCTCTCTCTCTTATTTTCTATTATTGTTATTTTGGTTGTTCTATGTACCCACTTCTTTACTTGTTTTGCTTTATTCTCCGACTCCTCCTTCTAGTACCTTCTTTTTCCCGCTGTTTTTGTTTCCGTTTACACCATTACATTACTCAGCTCTCATTTATATTTATTTTAGCACGTTTGTTATTTCTTCTCAAACAGTTCCACCTCGTTTCCTAATTAACTATACTGTACATTCCACTTAAACGCGGGGTTTAAGTGTAGGATTCAGAATAACACTTGATCATACTTATACGAAACTCTGTGTGTGTATGTGTGTGTGTGTGTGTGTGTGTGTGTGTGTGTGTGTGTGTGTGTGTGTGTTCCTGGGGAAGATTTGATTCAGTAAAAACTACGCACCTTCATGTCCCACGTGAAGTCGATAGGCATGAATCTAAGTCTTATTCTTCATTCATTTATTTGCTGCTGCTGAACCAACGATGCTGTGTGCTCCACTGCCATCATAATCGTCCTCTTTGATGTTAAAACTAGCCATGGTGTGTGTTCCACGGCTATCATAGGCATCACCCAGCTCTATATTTTCACCCCGGGGTGAGATATGGAACTACAGTATTTACAAACTCAGCCAGGGGACTTAATTCCATTTTTTTTTTTTTTTTTTCTTTTTTTGCATAGGATTTTACGAAGCTTAGAAAAGTGTTCTGGTAATGAAGGGATAATATCGGCATAACTCTTTTAGAAAAATATATTCTGATATGAACAATTCTCTGGAGACAGAAAAAAATAATACTAATAGTGATTAACACGAGCATAAGAACTTCATTATGACACTACTTTTTGATGGTGAATGAAAATATTTGGGGATAACAAAAATAAGTTATACACCTAAGTCCTTTATAACCTCATCAGCACCTGAGGCATTTCCTACACTGAACAAAGCCATTTGGTGGGAGCCAACAAGAATGTACTCTCTCCTTAGTAAGTTTTGTGTCAGCCCGAATGAATAAAAACGACGACCTTTGGCAGAAGTTAAACCTCTGACGTGAACAATAGCAGATCCACCAGGAAAAGGCAACAGTCTTTTATATTCAAAGCAGATTTCTTGACATGAATGGAAATTGGCGACAAGGAGAGTTGGAAACAGTTTCACCGGACTAAGAAGACTTCATTACTAAGATACTACCCCTTATTGATTAATTCATATGGTTCAGTACTGAGATTAAGGCATCTGGCTCTCATGAACATCACTTGCAATATTTGTTTGTGAGAAGTCGGGTGACCAGAGTCGATTCCATGTTCTGTTTTCAATGCTGCACAATGTTTGACACTGTGCTGGGTCCTGGCTCACCAGCATATGGAGTACAGCTCTCTTGTGTTGGAGGTTCACTTCATGTATAACTTTCAGTCAGAGTGGAGTCAAGGTCACCGGATTTCAAATCCTTCCCTGTCTCTAACAGCTTTTATAGTCTCTCTCTCTCTCTCTCTCCCACACTGGTAAAAAATTCAAGGCAAAAGTCCTCATATTGTTCTTTAACTTGTGGTTCCAAGCATATCAGAGCCCTTAAGCACTTCAGTCGGACATTTTTTTTTTTTTAAATTTCCTGGTCACAGAGGGCTTGTTGTTTTCACTATATGAAGGATTTCCAAGACTAGAAGTGTTATAACAAATCTCTAATAATTTCTTCAGTCAGAAGACGACTTAAGAACAGTTCAACCAGAGGCGCTTTAATCGCTTTAGGATATACTTCTCTGAGTGACGTAGCTAAGACGTTGTTCCCCAGCCAGTGCCCCCTCCCACACCCCTGGTCTTGTCATTAACACAAAGCCGCTTGAGGATGAGTTTTATGGCGGGGAGAGGTGGAGCTGTGTCTTCTCCCCTCCTCTCATGTAAGAGAGAGAGAGAGAGAGAGAGAGAGAGAGAGAGAGAGAATTATGAAAGCTGTTAGTGACAGCAAAGGATTTAAAATACGAAGAGACTCTGACACCAGCATGTCTGGAGGTAATACATGTAGTGAACCCCCAGTGCACGAGTGAGCCAGGACCCAGCACAGCGTCACACTATGTGCAGCATTAAAAAAGGACACGAAATCCATGCAGGTCATGCGACTTCTGACAAGTAGATAATGCAAGTTATGTCTATGAGAGCCAGCTGCTTTACTCTAAATACTGGACCATATGAATTAATAAGGGGTGATGTCTAAGTAATGAAGTCTTGTTGACCCGGCGAAACATTTTCCAGCCGTCCTTGTCACCAATTTCCATTGAACTAGAGAAATGTGCTTTGATTAATTAAGCCTGTGTTGTCTTTTCGTGGTGGAACTGTGTTCATTCACGTCAGAGGGTCAACCTCTTCTGTCAGAGGTTGTCGATTTTATTCATTCAGGCTGACGCGAGCGAGAACATCATTATAATCATGATGTATTCTCAAATTTTCATTGGCTCCCACCAGATGGTTTTATTCACTGCAGACAATGCAACAGGTACTTACGAGGTTATAAGGAATGGTGTCTCAGTATAACTTATTCTTGCTTTTACCAAGTAATTTAATTCACCATACGAAAGAAGTATCATATTGAAGTTCCTATGTTCGTGTAGAGTCAAAGATAATAGTCGTGTCCCGGTTTTGTCCAAATATTTACTGTAACATGTGAAACAATATGAGAACTCCACCACAGCTACATGTTCAAGACTGGCTAGCCTGATTTTCCTTAAGCTTCATTTCTGCTGTTGGTGAGGTAACAGTAAAAAGTGAACCCGGGAAATTCCTAAGACTTAACATCGATTTGCGACAGTTGGTGCGTCTGAGAGACAAAATGTAAGCCATATTCGGTCAGGCAATGACTGCCTGGTCGTTACATCGTACACCATACTTAAAACGTCAGGCTGACCTAGTATATACCTTGGTATGGAAAGGGCAACACAACATGCGTCCAACTACTGGGAAGATGGAAAAAGACATGATATACCATTATTAAGGAGGAATGAATCCCGAATAGATGGGTTAAAAATTCGGTATAAGCAGAAATATAAAAAGTTAGAAAAGGCTCATTCAGGAGGAAGGCACAAGAGACAGCGGTCATCATTTAGGTCGAACTGGCGTAATCACAACAAACAGGTCCTATCCGGAAATAATTACAACGATGGAAGGTAGCATTTGGAAGCAGTGTTTGTTCAGTGAGAGACTAATTGAACCTAGAACTGATGACAGATAATGACAATCACAGCTTATAATTACCAGATTAAGCTAAGCAGAAGTTAAAAATAACAGAGAAATAGAACTAAATCCGGACATGTCCTTAGCTAATTGAACTGCAGTGCTCCTGACACAATATTAAAAACAAAAACAGATGAAAAAGTGTTCTCATATGCATATATACAGTAAATATAAATATAAATATAAATATATATAAATACGGTATGTATATATATATATATATATATATATATATATATATATCATCTCATCCCATCAGCCTTTTGAGTGTCCACTGCAGGACAGGCCTATCCCGACCGAAGTGGGGACGATACAGCCAATATATCTCTACCAAGTGGCTTAGGCTGTCTGGTAGAGATTTTTTGTAGGGTGAGAAGTGCTTGTAAGTGTGATTGTTGTGTTGGAATGGCTTTGGATGTGTGTGTAGTCTGTGAACCAAGTGTAATCGGCCCGCGCAAGCCGACTGGGTGCAAACACACTTTACAATGTGCGACACTGGTTCAACCACAGCACCCCTTATGTCCGCCAATGCAGTACGTGGCCTGAAGAACGTTCCCAAAGTTTATTACCCTGGCGGGGCGCGAACCCTCGTTCTTCAGTGTACGAAAACGCACACTTTTCCACTGTACCACAGAGGTTCCATATATATATATATATATATATATATATATATATATATATATATATATATATATATATATATATATATATATATATATATATATATATATATATATATATATATATATAAAGAGAGAGAGAGAGAGAGAGAGAGAGAGAAAGTAAAATTACCAATCCGAAAGACAGATATATAGGCTCATTTCGTTTAGTTAAAAAAAAAAAAAATGCCCAGAACCACAAGCCCGTCACCTGTGGCATATGGCAATTCTGTGCTGCCAAGCGTCCTTATGACGCAATGCAGAAAGCACCAAAACTTGAGCTGTTCGGCAGATGCTTTCACCAAATCTCACGACTTAAGTCAATATCATATTTCTTTTGCATTCTCCAGAGAACTATTCCTATCAGAATACATTTTTCTAACTGAAAGGGATACATAAAGCCTTCATATTCCGTTCATTAACAAAGCTTTCCTAAGCTGTGTAAAGTCGTCCACCAGCAAAAGGAATAGATTGGAATTCCGTCCCGTGCCAGTGTTGATAATGTGACAAAGCAGTTCCTTAACCCTACTGGGGTAAGAGATCTTGGCGATGCCTGTGAAAACAGTCGAGCACACAGCATCGATGGTTTAACAGCATCCCTATGTGAATGAAGAATAAGGCTTAGATTTATGCCCATTGACTTCACGAGGGTCATTAAAGTGCATAGTTACATTTTACTGAATTCCAATCTTCCCCTAGAACGCAAATTCGCAACACTCGATTGTTTATTTTGGACACACACACACACACACACACACACACACACACACACACACACACACACACACACACACACACACACACACACACACACACACACACACACACACACATATACACACATTTAGTATACATCATAATTAGGTGCTATTCTGAATCTCCCAGATGATCTTTTTTATTTCAGAAAAACCCTGCGTTTTAGTGGAGTGTATAATTAATTAGTAAACGAAGTGGAATTGTTTGATAAGATATAACACATATACTTAAAAGAGAGAGAGAGAGAGAGAGAGAGAGAGAGAGAGAGAGAGCTGTGTAATGTAATGGTGTACAGGGAAAGATTAAGGGGAAAAGAGGGAAGGAGCTTGCAGGAGGAGAAGAAGAAAAAATCAAAACAAGTAAAGAAGTGGGTACTTAGAAAACTAGAATAACAATAATAGAAAATAAGAGAAAAGAGAAACAAGAGAAATAACAAAAGGTGGGACAAAACAGAGTAATGGAGGGAAGAGAAAATCTGTACATATAAAAGGTAAACAAGAAGACATCCTTTGGTCTTTCTGGGGTCGTTTGCCACTGGATATGTAAAACTATGCACTCTGTAAAAATATATTCTGTATAAGGGCAGCAAAACAGGGAAAGAAAAGGAGAGGAGAGACGAGGGAGAGAGGGAGGGAGGGAAGATGGAGGGAGAGATTACAGGGAGATCAGACAACGGCTCATAATTACTGATGGTCCTTTATGTTGACTTGATTTCCGCCTCAGCCTCTTCTACCAGATTTTTTTGAGAGGGAGAAGATGAGAGTCGACAGCGGAGAGGGGGGAGGGTAGCAGAGAGGGTAGGAAGCCGGAGATTACTGAGGACAACACATTGAAAAGGATCACATACAATACCAGGGGAATTGCAGAAAGAAGAGAGAATGACAATCACATAAAGAAAGGGAAGTAAATAGAAACCTATGAGCAATTGGAAACCAGGGGAAGAAAAGAAAAAAAAAAGTCAAATTCCAAAATGAAACACTTGAGATTATAAAGAAACTGGGAAAAAATAAGTAAAGCAAGGTAAAGAAGACAAGGACATGCATTAAACGAGACCTTTGCAAGAGTAAGAAGATCCAGACCTTCAGGTATGAAAAGTGAACAAGGCATACCGAAACTACTATGCTTTTTTCCTTATCCTTCTTCTCCTCCTCTTCGCTCTCCCTCTCCTCCTGCTCCTCTTCTTTTATTTTTCTTCTTCATCAATAAGAAGTCCGAAGGTAACTGCCACATGGAAAGGATCAAATTATTTCACAGAAAGACAAAAATGGTTAAGTAATCAAGTGCAGAGAAGATGGTGAAGAAAGCATAAAATTTTTGCAAAGGACTGTATGCATCAAATACAATGGTAGTTTAATGACGGGAGATGGGTCGAGTTTCCATCCGCTCTTCACCCTCCCGGGGAGGCGGGGATAGGATACTTCCCCAGTATTATCTACTACTCGTAAGAGGCGACTAAAAGGGGCACTTTTATGTACATTATTTTTGCTGTCTCTCTTTTCCTTGTACTTTCTCTGTCCTAACCATTTGCATTATATTTTCTTTGTTTAGTTATTCTCCACTCTCCACTGTCTGATTCCTGCGAGCCACTGGCATCGGCTTCAGGGAAAAATATTTTTCTGCCTAAGAAATCTTGAACTCGAGTAACGAAGCAATAGCCCTCAGTTCCGTGCAACCCTTAAATGGGCAGGGGGTACTAAAAACCCCACAATAAGTTTATACATCCATAACCAACCTTAAGAACAGGAAATTGGAATGTTCGAACTATCTTTCAATGTTCAAGGAATACAGTATTGATATTTGTGCTCTTAGAGAAACGAGGTTGCTTGGAACTGATAACATGAATTTAGGAGATGGTATTACTTTGTTGGTGTCAGGGAGGAGAGATGGAATTCATTACCAAGGAGTAGGATTAATGATTAGAGATGCTAGCAAGGCACAATGTGAGTCTGAGGCAATTAATGAGCGCTTGATTTATGCTCGTTTAAATTTTGACCATGGTAATATCAGTATGGTGGTTGGGTACCCTCCGCCAAAGGAGGCTGCTGATGGAACAGAGGATGAGTTTTATGAGAAGTTGCAGAGTGTGGTGAAAAGAATGGCAAGATATGATGTGTTAGTATGTATTGGTAATTTCATTGCGACTGTTGGTAGTTGTAGGGATGGCTTTGAGATTGTATGGGTAAGGAGGATGTTGATATAACGAACGAAAATGGGGTGTGATTTGAAAGCTTTTGTTTGACAGATGACCTTACGATTGGTGGAATTATCTTTGAACCTAGAAAAGTGCATAAAACAATTTGGATTTCGCCATGTAAGTACTGTAACCAGACTGACCACACTGCAAGTAGCAGAAGGCACTGGGGCTATTTGCAAGATGTTTGTGTAAGGAGGGGGACAGATATACTGTAGGTATATAGGTAGTGATCATCAACTTTTTGTATCAAAAATTAAAATTAAACATAAATGTTAATGGTAACTGTACAGCAGGTAATAAATATGATACTGATGAGCTGAGAAATAATGAGAACACGAATGAAAAGTTTCGGTGGGAAGGTAGTAACCGGTTTCTAGTCCAGCAGACTTTGA
Organism: Coenobita brevimanus; assembly: GCF_032717465.1. Lineage (NCBI taxonomy): Eukaryota > Metazoa > Arthropoda > Malacostraca > Decapoda > Coenobitidae > Coenobita > Coenobita brevimanus. The sequence goes on along the minus strand of NC_136961.1, from coordinate 14,237,153 downwards.
TGGAATCTGAAAACAATTATTAATGAAATGTGGAGGGGGTGAAAGAGGTTTTGCATGAGAGCTCTAAGGTTACTATTAAGAATAAGGGAAAGGCGAGAAGGAAAAAGTGGATGTCAGATGAAACATGGAATGCAATTCAAGAAAGGAAAGAGGTGAAGTTAAGAAGTGAAGCACAGCATGTTAATGGCCGGGTAGTTGCAGTACTTAGAGCAAAATACTGGAGTTTACGTTCTGAAGTAAAAAGTCCCGTTAGGCGTGATAAGAGGAGGCTATATAATGAAAAGGCAACAGAGCAGAAATTAAGTAAAAATGAAGGTCAAAACACGAGAACAACGTATCATCCCATAAAGGAGTTAACTGGGACTGAAAAGAGAAGAAAGGAAATACCTGTAAGAGATTGAAATGATAACCTGATGACTAAAGATTTGGATATAAAACAAAAATGGAAAGAGCATCCTGAATCTGTTCTAAATACATCAATCTCAGCTGAAGAGGACATTTTGCCAGCTGAGAGAGATTTGCAAATAGAAAAAGGGGATATAACCTTAGAAGAGTTAGCATAATCTATTGAGGAATTAAATAATTTCAGTGTCTCAGGAGAGGATGGAATATTTCCTGAAATACCTAGATGGAAAATGATGATTTGATGAATACTCTTGATGAATACTCTTTTAAAATATTTTAATATGGCTTGGGATAATGGTGGCATTCCAGAAGAGAGGAAAAATTGAGTGTAAAAAAATACCAAAAAGGTCAGATTTAAGTGTGTGTGTGTGTGTGTGTGTGTGTGTGTGTGTGTGTGTGTGTGTGTGTGTGTGTGTGTGTGTGTGTGTGTGTGTGGAAATTGGAGGGGGATAACTTTGACACCTGTAGTTGCAAAAGTCTTTTCCAAAATCTTGTTGAGCAGAATAGGGCAAGTAACTGATGTAACTTTAAGAAAAGAACAAGCGGGATTTAGAAACGGTAGAGGTTGTAATGATCAGATTTTTATTGTAAGGTATTTAATGGAGCAGGGTAATGAGGTGAAAGTACCACCAGGTATGTGCTTTGTGGATTTTGAAAAGGCGTTCGGTAGTGTTTCACGTGGAGCTCCACGTAAAAGTATCGAACTATTATTAGAAGCCTGGATGAAGGTACATTTTGTAAGGTAATGATGGGTGGTTCTTTGAGTGATACGTTTGCAGTTAGGTAAGGAGCGATTCAAGGAAAAGTTCTTTCGCCTTTTCCGTTTGTTTTGGTTAAGGAAAAGTTCTTTCGCCTTTTCTGTTTGTTTTGGTTATGGATTATGTTATGAGAGAGGTTGCAAGGGGAACAGGTGCAGGAATTAACCGGAAAGAAAATAGGAGGCTGATGGATTTGGACTATGCTGATGATATTGTACTAATTAATGGAAGTATTTACGAGATGCAGAGGGTGCTTGATTGTCTGATGTAGGAAGGAGAAAAAAGTGGAATTGGTTATAAGTTGTGGAAAGACTGAAATTATTAATATGAACGTGGAGAGCCAAATCGATTGCGTAATTGGGAATAATGGAGTGAAGAATGCAGAATTTTTAAGTATCTGGAAACTATTGTATCATCTAATAGATCATTAAACAGTGAAACTGAGGAGAGGATTAGACAAGCACAGCGAGCTGTTCGAATTTTGAAATCTTTACGGAATAATAATTTGCTTTCGGTACATACTAAAGTAAAAAATTTCAAGTCCATGGTTTGACCAGTTTTAATTTATGGGCATGAATCATGGTACAGTGCAGTTGCAACAGATCAGAAGGTATTAGGATTTGAGAAGAAAATACTGAAAGGGATTCCTGGGGTACAGTGGCAAGACAGAGTTACAAATGACAGAGTAAGGGAGAGTGGAACCAGTTGATGAATATGTGAGACTGTCTCCCTGGAAAAGGCTGAGATACATTTATAGAAAAGAAGGAAGTTTAAATCAGAATGTGCCAGAGTGGACTGCTAGAGGAAGAAGAGGCAAAGGTAGGCCGCGGGAAATCTGGTTGAGAACAATGAAAAGAAAAGCAGGGGAGGAGTGTCGGTGGGACCTGAGGGAGATGACAAGAGACATATATTGCGGGAGAGAGTTCATCCATCCCGTGGGGTGCCACAGGAAATGACTGATTGATTGATGTTTATGATTTGGAGGGGAGCCCAATTTGCGAGTATACTTTGACATTCTAGCATTGATTGAGGACTGTGAGTTACCTTGTTAATGATGATATATGGGTGTTTTCTTCTGTAGGAGCCTGGTCCAGCCTGGCAATGTTGGTGGAAGGAGCAACCCACGGAGTTTTGGACGGCTCTAGGTGATGGTTCTTTGTATTTGGCAAGCACATATTAGGACTGCAGAGCCGGATAATCACGCCTGAGATGTTGTGTAAATTGGAAGACTGTTATACAAGAAATGTCATATAAACTGTATCTCCCTAGTGTAAGCAAAGGTGAGTGGTGGGAGAAAACGGTCATTATTATTGTGTTTAAGCATAAACTCTGCCATGTCTTCCGGACTTCGTGGCAAAAAAAAAAAAAAAAAAAAAAAAAAAAAAAACTGAAATGTAAGAGGGCGTAGTGTGGGTATGTGACTATATTATTGGGATCATACAAGTTCGGCATTTATTACATGAGGCTTCAGGTATTTATTGTATATAGTGTAATGGAAACTGTAAATATCATGGTGTATGTTACTATTCAGGCACATGAGTTAGGGGTATAGAATCAGCAATTAGGTTTATGATTCCTAGCTTGATTTTCTTCACGGTGGATGGCTATGCATTACTTTTGTGAAGTGTTATAGGCAACTTTAGCGATTCTAGTGTATGATTTCTTTAAGTTTCGTTTCTAATAAATGTAAGAAATTGTAAATTCTGGAGGTTTGTTTAACATGAGCAGGACTTGCGTTATCAGAGTCATCAAGGGTGAGCAGATGGGGGTAATTTCATGTAGCTAAGGGGAGGCTAACTCAAGTGACTGCTATTGTGAGGTAAAGTTTCTACCGCATTACAGATTGCATAGTTTGCATAGTTTGATCTAACCTTGGGTTCACCATTGCAGTAAATTTTCCAAACTCCCGCTTGAGTACAGTATATGGTATAATGGTGTGTTTCCATTAAGAAATGCATGAAGATGATTCTCATTCCGCAGTATCAATGGAGAGAGAGGGAAAGGAGACTAATGTGACCGATGTGAAGGAGCTGATTTGCCTAGTGGTACAATTAAGCAATACTGTACTGAATCTGAGTAACAAAATGACAAACCCTGGACAGGAGAAGGGGTGCAGTCTCCCTTATACTTGCCTGGCCCCAGTTGTCCAAATGTACTCTGGTTGGCTATTTTACCAATTGCGTGAGTTTAAGCGATTCAGCAAATAGCTCTCATTCTAGATCAGTATCGTCAGTCCTGACATAATGCAATAACCATTCTACATTATGTTAAAATAACCCAAAACTGTAATTTCAGTAGTGAGATTTGTGGTTAATGTCAATTGTCTGGATATGGAGTCAAATACTCTGAGTTCTGAAGAAGCACTGGAGTACAGGTAAACAATACAGATATATTTGGTTCTATTTAGATAATTTAGTTTGTATAATTAGTAATCAAAGTTAGCTGAAGCGAAGTTCAAATTATCAACTGCATATTCAGATCTGATATAACAACGGGTGCCACCCTTGTTACGTAAGTTTGTTAGGAGTTGGTAACCAGGAGCTCTAAATGGGGATAAAGTCAGCAGAGGGAGAGATTTGCGTTCCTGTGAGCAATACGTCCAGAGTGGATACATGCTGAAATAAGAAGTGAACTGAATTCTCACTGGCACTGACACCACGGACGTTAGTAAAATATGAGGCCGAACCCGCACATCTCCTTTGATGAACACGATCTGTGGTCGAAACAGCTGCTGTCCGCACAGTCGCATGATTACTACCAGGATCGCCCTGTGCCGCCTGCCCTACCCTGCCGGTGATGAAAGTCTCACTCTCAGGTACCACGAAATTCGCTTTTAATACTGCAGTGGCCATTGTTAAAGGAGGCTGGGGGGGGGGGAGTGGAAAAAGGTGTGATGTCTAGTGTGCATGTAGTGTGGTGTTGAGAGCTGGGGTTGAGGTTTATGAGAGAATACTGGCCTACGCTCTGCGTAATGAAAACACTGAAAATATTCAGCATAGGGAGATAGTCAGGAACCGATTTTGAGGGCTGGTGAAACGGCAGCTCCAGCTCTCCCTTTTACCAGCCTGCAATCCAACTCGTGAGTACTGCACTGTTCGACTGGTGCTCTGGTCTTCTCCGTACAGTCTACTCCCTAGAATAAAGGAGAGGAAGTGGATAGAAAGATGTAATGGAAAGGTTAGTATTCGTAAGCGGCTTTAATGAATATTTAGGTTGGTCATCGGCTTAGAATGCTGGATGAGGTACGAGATAAGGGACCGTTCTGCGATCAGACTGAATCAGAGGTTTTAGTGAAAACATAGAACTTAGTAAAATCCTAAGAATTATTAGAGAATCAGAGAGCGGTACGAGAAAACGTTAATCCTTAGTGCGATGACGCATTTTTGTAATAACATGGACACTTCATGAAAGTTTATCCAGCTGGGGAAGAAGTTTTAGTAAGTGAAGGGGTTCATGAAGATTAAGTCAACCCTTCCAGCTTGAAAATTCTCCCATATCTGAATCAAACTGTCCTTGGAGGCAGGGAAAAATTAAGCAAAAATAATAACAACCGTAGAGGAGACGTTAATGAGATGGCGAAATAAAAGCCTAACGTCGGAAACAAATTTTTGAAAGAAAACATGGCTTTGGAAATACTCAGTGAGAAACAAAGAACTTGAGCAAGACAGCGTTAATGGAAATCCAACAAGGAATAGGTAGGAGGGTGATAAGTGTGTTCCTATATACTTACCCATGTGATGAGAGACGAAAAAGCCCCCCGAGAGAGAGAGAGAGAGAGAGAGAGAGAGAGATGAAATGGGAAGAGATAGAGGGAGGGGGGAAGGAGGAGGGATGTAAAGAAGTCGTGGGGGAGGCATTACAAGGGGATTACGGAATGACCTGTAATTGCTAACTGTTCTTATGTTGACTTCCATATTCTCCAGGGCCCCTTCTCTCTCTCTCTCTCTCTTTCTCTCTCTCTCTGCCTTACAGAGACTTGTGGAGGGAGAAGCTGAGGAAATGAAAATGAGAGGAAATCAAGTGAGAGCGATGTGTGAGATGACAATGGGAGGCAAGTTTTTTTTTTTTTTTTTTTTTTATGCGAGGAAGAAGGAACCAAAGGCCATGAGCCCGCAGTAACAGTTCCCTCCAAGAGAAAAATAAAATACAATAGAGAGCCAAATTCAAGATCCGATCATTTTGAGATGCCTGGACACACTGCGTTTGAAAGACTGGAGATCATAGGAAGCAGGAAATACAGACAGAGGGAGACAGTTCCAGAGCTGACCTGTTGCATAAATGAAAGACTGGGAGTAACGGTTAACTCTTGCATTAGAGAGTTGGACAGAAAAGGGATGAGAGTTTGCTGCCAGACGGGTGCTACGCGCCCGTCGTAGAGGTGGAGGAATGCAAGCAGCCGGTCAGAGGAGCAGTGAGAATAATATGGTCAAGAAGGAAGGATGAAAATGAAAGAGAACGGCTACTTATCGCTCAAGCTTATAAGATTCTTATACAATACATTTTTTCTTATTTTTAGTCTATTCATGGTTTTCATGATACTCTAGCTTCTGTGAATTACAAGTACTATAAAAAAGTAAACTTTTTTATTTTATGATACACGGCTTTTAGTGGCGCTTGCAAGTTATTTCTACCTTTTTTATCGTATTCACTGCTAATGGTACACTTTGGAATTTGGTTATGCCTTATACCAAGCGATTGTAGAGGTGGAAAGCATTACAGCCATAGGGTTAAATCAAGAGATTCCTTTTGCGTCCAGTTTTAGTCACCTTTTCACGCCTTCCTTCTTCCACCTCTCACGCTGCACAGTCAGACTGCCAATTCTTTCTTCCTTCATTTTACTGTAAGGGGAATGGCAACCTTTATTTCCCTTGACAGCTCGTGTGGCAATTGGGCGAGGCAGCGGTCAGTGGTCATCTGCCTAGAAACGACGACATCACCATCATCAGTGCCATCATCTCTCCTCCTTACCCATCCCTCCACTGGTGTACTCGTAGATTAAGGCAGTTCAGGGTTGGTCTTCCATAGCCCCGTGGGAGCTTCTGGAGATGATGTTTGTAAAGAAAATGAAAAAGGAAATGCATAATGAACTTTTTGGTAAAGTGGGAAAAAAGGTTATGATAAAGGCAACGATGATCTTGGTGATGATAGGAATATTCATTTCATGTCAGTCTATACATAATTATATGCTGCAGTTTCTTTTTATGTTGTCTTATAACGGTTTACTGTTTAGAGATGGACCATGGACTCTAGAGATGCGTCTTAATTAGATATGTTGCAGAAAATTAGTCGTACTATCTCGGTCTTGTAGCAGACCAGATCATCAACACTATTCATAAGTACATCTGTCCTTGCGTGTTTTCTTGGTTACATCTTTTGTATTAGTTTGAGGTAAGCACAATATTAGAATCTACTACTTTTGTACAAATGCGGATAATAATTTATATCTCCATTCTTTAGGCGCAACTATTATAATACTCATACATAATACGCTAAATTGTTTATTGGACTCCGGAGGCTGCATCGTAGGATTTCGAATGTCGGTGCATACTCTTGGTTTTTATCGCAATGAAGTGAACTGATCATTATGTCCACAACTCTGTATCAGCACGTCGTCATAGTGTACATATTGCCTGCCAACTATTATATTTATTTTAGGAGAAGCTTCGAACTGAAGGTAGATGATGCCTTTGATATCAATTTCACTACCGGGGATCCTTCGTAAATTGAGTGAAGTCGTACATTTGCAGCAGGTCATAAAACAAATACCAGGTCATCCTAGTGAATGGGTTAAGGGTTGAGGTCTTCCATATTTGCTGCTGTGACGGTGGAAGGCTGACTCACGTAATTTAACCTTCTCATGGTGGGAACATGTATTTTATTCCACCTAATGCCAAACGATCTTCTTCGGTTAAGAGTAAGTAAAAGACGGTCAAGGGTGTTTATATCATTACCACTAATTCTCTCATGGTCGGGACAACTCTGGTACTTTATTTCAGCTAACACCAGATGATATTATTCAGCTGATAAGACACAGGAGCCCGAGTGTATCAGTGTCGTCATCGGGTGATTCTTTTCTTTTACAAATATTGAACTTGCGACAGGTCTTTGCGTTGGTGTTGGTGTTTGTGTTAGGAAAAGGTATTAAAATGATAACATGGATGTGGCAGGTGGGGGCGCTTACCATCCACTCATTCGATTTAGTGCTGCTCTCAGGTGTCTGGCCTTTCCTCTCCTCCCTCCTTTCCGTCCTTCCTCTTCTGTCTTTCTTTACTTCATTGTTTCCTTGTCCTTCTGCCTACGGGTGACTTTACACTCTCTCTTTTGTCTTTCTTTCCTTCATTCTTTCCTGTTCCTTCTGCCTATGGCTAAGTCTACACTGAGTGACAAGCCGAATGGTTTCCTGTACACCATGGAACCATTTACGACGCTGTTTTTTTTTTTTTTTCATGCTAGGAAGAAGGAACCAAAGACCAAGAGCCCACAAAAACTGTTCCTTCCAAGAGAAGAACAAAATACAAGAGAGAGCCAAAGTCAAGATCCGATCATTTCGAGATGCCTGGACACACTGAGTTTGAGAGACTGGAGATCATAGGAAGCAGGAAATATAGACAGAGGGAGACAGTTCCAGAGTTGACCTGTTGCATAAATGAAGGAGTGGGAGTAACAGTTAACTCTTCCATTAGAGAGTTGGACAGAAAAGGGATGAGAGTTTGCTGCTTGACGGGTGCTACGGGCCCGTCGTAGAGATGGAGGAATGCAAGCAGACAGTTCAGAGGAGCAGCGACCATTGAAGTAGCGATAGAAAAGAGATAAAAATGCAACAGTGTGGCGAAGAGACAGAGGTTGAAGGAAGCCAGTAAGAGTAGGAGAGTTAATGAGACGAAAAGAATTTGACTCCACCCTATTGAGAAGAGCTGTATGTGGGGAGCCTCCCCACACGTGCGAGTTGTATTCCACACAGGGGCGGATAAAACCACTGTATAGAGTCAACAATTGTGCAGTGGTAAAAAAAGGAATGGAGTCGGCTTAGCACACCTAATCTCTTGGAAGTAGATTTTACAAGAGGTGTAATATGATCTTTCCAAGATAAGTCCCGAGTGAATGAAACCCCAGCCATGTTCAAGGATGATGCAGGATTAAGCTGAGTATTATTAAACATTAGTGGGTATGCCTGTGGAAGATTTTGTCGGGTTGATAGGTGTAAGAACTGAGTCTTAGATGCATTACAAACAACAAGATTATTTTTACCCCAGTCAGAAATACGAGCCAAGTCAGACATCAGGTGTGCCATAGCCTCATCCCTTTGTTGAAATATCTGCTGAGGTGGACGTTGCAGGAACCGAATGGAAAGGTGAAGGGTGGAGTCATCAGCATATGAGTGGATAGGGTTAGATGTACAGCCTAGAAGGTCATTGATAAATAAAAGGAAGAGAGTTGGTGATAGGACAGAGCCCTGAGGAACACCACTGTTGATAGATCGAGGAGAAGAACGATGTCCGTCTACAACAGCGGCTATAGAACTACCAGAAAGGAAGCTAGAGATAAAGGCACAGATAGAAGGATAGAAACCATAAGAGGGCAGTTTAGAAATTAAAGATTTATGCGACTCGATCAAAAGCTTTTGAGATGTCAAGCGCAATGGCAAAGCTTTCTCCAAAGTCCCGAAAGGTGGACGACCAGGAGTCTGAAAGGTAGGTGAGATGATTGCCTGTGGAGCCCTTGACGGAACCCATACGGACAATCAGAAAGAAGGTTGTGATAGGAAAGATGCTTTAAAATTTTTCTATTAAGAATTAACTCGAAAACTTTTGAGATGCAGGATGTTAAAGCAATTGGACAGTAATTAGAGGGTTGGGAATGGTCACCCTTCTTTGGGATTGGCTGAATGAGAGCAAACTTCCAACAAGAAGGAAAGGTACAAGTTGATAGACAAAGACGAAAGAGTTTGCCTAGGCAGGGTGTAAGCATAGAAGCACAGTTCTTGAGAACAACAGGAGGGACTCCATCAGGTCCATATGCTTTGTTAATATTAAGGCCTGTGATGGCAGAAAATACATCAGCTGAAGAAATTTTAATATCAGCCATGAGGAAGTCAGAGGAGGGAAGTGAAGGAGGAACAGCACCGGAATCGTCTAAGGTGGAACTTGAGGAGAAAGGCTGAGCAAAGAGATCCGCTTAATCAGTAGAAGAAATAGCTACAGAACCATCAGAGTAGAAAAGAGAAGGGAAGGATGATGAGGTAAAGTTGTTAGAAAGGTTTTTGGCATGGTGCCAGAAGGAGCGGGAAGAATTCGAGTTGGAGAGTTGAGAGCATTTAGTACAGATGAAATTATTTTTAGCAGAGTGAAGAACAGACTTAGCACCATTCTGGGCAGAAACATAAGCAAAATGTGATTCAGGGTGGGTTGGCTCTGATACCTCTTATAGGCCCTCTCCTTGTTGCGGACAGCATTAGAACAAGCGTGATTAAACCAAGGCTTTCTTGCATTAGTCAAAGGAAATGAGAAAGGAATGTATGCTTCCATGCCCGAGAGAATAACCTCCGTAATGCACGAGACACACTCACATGGCTGCTGGCCATGGAAGCAATAATCATTCCATGGAAAATCAAAGAAGTACTGCCTGAGGGCCTCCCAATCCGCAGCTCCAAAGTGCCACAGACGACATTTCTTTGGAATGTCCACAGGCCGTACCGGAGTGATAGGACAGGTTAAGGTGATTAGGTTGTGATCGGAGGAGCCCAACGGAGAGGAAAGATTAACAGTGTAAGCAGAAGGATCAGTTGTAAGGAAGAGGTCAAGTATGTTGGAGCTCTCTCCAAGGTGGTCAGGGATACGGTTAGGGTGCTGTACAAGCTGCTCTAGGTCATTAAGGATAGAAAAGATGTAGGCTTGTTCACCAGGTGGATCAGTGAAGAAGAGGAGAGCCAAAGGTGGTGGTGAACATTGGAATCTCCTAAAATGGAGATTTCAGAGAAAGGAGAAATGGATGGAATGTGTTGCAGCGTAGACATAAGATAGTCGAGGAATTTTTGATTGTCAGTAGAATTAGGGGATAAGTAAACAGCGCAGTTATATTTAGTCAGAGAATGACAGGATAGCCTAAGTCAGAGTGTAGAGAATTCAGAAGAATCAAGTTCAGGAACACAAGAGGAAGATAAGTCGTTGCATATATATACACAACAGCCACCTTTGGCTTTGAAATGAGTATAGAGAAAGAAGGAGGGTACAAAAAGGGTTTACTGTCAGTTGCCTCAGACAGCTCAGTCCCAGTTGGAAAAAGAAGGGGAGGTTTAGAGGAGAGGTGGTGCTCAACAGAGCGAAAGTAGGAAAGGCCACGAATATTGCAGAAATGAAGTGAGTCAGACAGTGGTTCCAGGCATCTTGAGTCATCACCGGGAGAGGGGCAGAAGGTGGGGGCATTTATGGTCTCCCCCCCTGGGGACTCTGAGGCCCTGTGTTGAGTAGCCATAATTTTCTTTTGAATATTGGAAATGGAAGTGTAGTGTGTAGATTGTTAGAGAAACTAATTTTGGAGAGCATGTTGGCCTACTATTGGTGATAACCATATAACCAAAGTATGGCGCCTGGTGGTTTAGTGGGTAATTGCGGTGCTCCAATCGGATTGAGCCAGTGCAGGTTTATATCCAAGGGGTGGTTGGGGTTTCTGCTCACGTAATGCCACTCAGGGATGAGTGAGGCTGGTCACTCTCATCTTAAATGTCAGGACCAACTTACCTAGCACCGGGCTCCCATCCTCCTCATGGGGCAACGTAGGATTGGATGATAGATAGATAGATAGATGAATGACCAGAGAGGGAGAGAGAGAGAGAGAGAGAGAGAGAGAGAGAGAGTGAATGGGGAGGGGATTCGATATGATGGAGCTAAACCTAACACACAGAGACTCGTGGACGTCCAGTTTGCCGTGGGCGCCCAGTTTTTCTGCCGCAGTAGTAGTGGTCAGCCAAGTGCGCTCCGCCACCAACCCTATTCACAGACGTCCACACTCACTGTCGCTGTCTGAAACTCCGTATCCTGGTTGTGGCTGCGTGGTGTGCGTCATCAGCTGTTTTGAACCCCCAGACAGAACAAAAGCTCTGCTCAAAACTGTTATGACTATTCTTCTGTCTTTAGTAAACTTTGTATAATCTTTTTGTTATATGATTCGTATGTTTTTTTTTAACCAAGAAATATTTCAAATGTTTTAAAATGTGGTAACTATGATGGAATGTAATTTGATGTTTTTGTTTACAAGAGAGGCCCATGCACGTTGAAAAAGCAAATGCTCGTGAACATTGCATAGCAGTATGGAAGGCAAAAAGCCATAATTTTGGTCGAGGGAGGCAGAGGCCTTTTTAACTAAGGAAGTAAGGAATTTTTCAGCTCTCTGGTACTGCAGATACCCATTACAAAAGTCATTAGCTGGTTCTCGTTTATTGCTGTTGTTGTTAAACAAGTTTGCATGCATTTTCACCTTCTCTGTAGAGTTTACATTGATTGCAGCTGCCTGGAGTGAGTAATCTGCTACGGAGTTGGGACAAGTGACCTTGGCTGTGGCAAGGTCCAGAGAATATCAGGTCAGTCCGTGCACATGTGGGCGGGACCGTGATGACGTCAGTAGGCCTGATGACAGCTGGCCTGCAAATCCTCCCTCCCTCTCCTTTTTTCCCTCAAATCTTTCTCTCTTATTACTTTTCTTAGTCTGTCCTCTCCACCTTCATTATTTTCTTTCCTCATCCCATTGTTCCCCTCCGTACCTCATTTCCCAACAATTTCCTCCTCCCTTTCCTTATCCACTCTTCCTTCATTCTCTTCTTTCCTCCCTTCATGTATTTCCTTCCCTTTCTTCTCTTCCTTTCTTCTCGTCTATTCCTCTCTCACTCTAGTTTCAATCTCATTAACACATACAATACACTATACTGCACATTTACGTATATCTGTACTTTTTTTCCTGTAAATGCAGGCTTACATAACTGAAAGGTTTGTGTGTGTGCGTGCGTGCGTGTGTGTGTGTGTGTGTGTGTGTGTGTGTGTGTGTGTGTGTGTGTGTGTGTGTGTGTGTGTGTAATTCACCACCGGGTCAGTCAGGATCACTTGATGGTCATGATCGCCAGCTTTTACCCTCCCGGAAGGGAGCTGAGAGCTCATATAGTCCGATTTAAGGGCAAGGCTGTGACCTTCACACACGCACACACCCGTCCCCTTGCTCAAGGGGGACAGTAACTACCCACTTCGTCAGTGAAACTTTTCGCAACCTGAGCGAGGCGCGAACTCTCATCCACCAGTTGGCAAGCGAGAACGTTACCACTGCACCAGCGAGCAGTGTGTGTGTGTATGTGTGTGTGTGTGTGTGTGTGTGTGTGTGTGTGTGTGTGTCCATTTCTCTTTCCTTCATTCCTCCTTTTCTTTCCCACCCCTCCTTTCCCTTTTCCCCACTCCCATCCTTCTTCCTCTATCCTCCATCCCATTCCTTCCTCTTACCACCACTCCATCTTACTTTTCACCTACATGTGGTAATTCCTTTACAAACGCCGCACGCTCTTCCTTCCATACTAATGAGTTTGCTTCACCTCCCTTCTGAAATCCCTCCCTTTCCCTGTCCTCTTTCTCATGGGATCAGCTCACCCTCACTCAGTGTTCAAAAGTAAACCACAACCTTGTTCTTTACTATACATACACTGTATACATACATATATATATATATATATATATATATATATATATATATATATATATATATATATATATATATACACACACACACGCACAGGATATCATTACATTTATTAATATGCTTTCCTGCTTTTATCCTTATACCTAATTATGCTTTCCTGTACTTATTCTCATAGCTTAACATACTATTTTTTTTTTTTAATCAATATTCTTAAGCTATAGTAGGCTTATTAATATATTATGCTTTCCTGCATTTATCCACATAGCTTAGGCATACTATTTTTTTTTAATCAAAATTATTAAGCTATTGCTAAGATCATATTAAAAAAAAATCTTACTTTTAATATTACTGAAATAAATGTCACATAAAGCTGTACTGTATACATGTCTATATGCGCCTCTTGATGTGGGAAGACACAAAGTTGGTACTTCATCCACCGCTAATTTTCGGATCTTTGCTTGACCTGCAATGCCCAGGCGTTCATATTTTGAATTTTTTTTAAAGGAATCAACTTCAAAATATAAACTACATATCCTTGAGTTTTGGGGATTGAAACTGTCTTTTCTCCAACACAGATTAATCCACTTCTTTCTAAGTTCTTCATCTTGAGGAAATCTGTATAGAGAATAGTCTCTTTTGCGTGAATAGGAAGAATTGGAACCATAAACTGTGCAATAATTTGGCATTTTTTTTACCTTGAATATGACCCGATCAGTGTGGTGGCCTGGGTCAAACTGAGACAGTAGGACTAGTGATGTCATGCACGGCTAGGGACCCATTTCGTCCCTTCGCAGACTGACCTGGTATTCTCTGGACCTTGGGCTGTGGCCGGCAGAGTGGGGTGATTCGATTAAGAAGATGGCTACGATGAAGCCCACAATTTGATGGGCAATGCTATTTTTGGATGTCCATTCTGTTCTGCCACTGGTGCTTGTTATATGTAGATGTCCCTCTGCAATAGCGGCTATAGGTAAAGGGATATTAAGATTATGCCCAGAGTCGGACACACACACACACACACACACACACACACACACACACACACACACACACACACACACACACACACACACACACACACACACACACACACACACACACACACACACACACACTTACAGTTGTCCTTCTGTTACTGAAGACGACAGTTAATGATGTGGTTTTCAGTCTTTAGTGCCAACGTGTGTGACTGCAGACCAGTTCTGTATCTGCAAACTTTGCCACACAGTTGGCATGTCTGGGTTTTCTGATAGAACTCTGTTTTAATTGTGCCTCCTTTGTCTACACTCATCTCTGGCCAGGTGAGATGATGGTTTCATTGTTGCAGATGGTTCACCAATGTTTTTGGTCAGTTTCAAGATTTTTTGGTAAGATGCTGCATTTCTTCAGAGTTTTCCTCATATGATCTTTATATCTCTTCTTCTGTCCCCCTGAGTTACAACGTTTGTGCAGGGAGTTGGCCATACACAACCTGGTGGAGAAGGCGGTGCTCAGGCCTGAGAAACACGTGTCCGCCTCATCTCAGCTGTCTTTTAGCCAGAATAATTTCTGTGCTGGTTGACTTTGCCCGTTCGAGAATTTGTGGGAAAGTGACTTTATCCTGGCATTTGGATCGTGGGATGCGCTTTAAACATTGGATCTGAAGCGACTCAGGTTGTTTGATGTGACGCTGGAAAGCAGTAAAGGAGTCACCACCATATGCGAGGGTGCAGAGGCATATAGCTATAATATGCTGACATTTTCGTCTCATTCTCAAGTTGGTACTTTCAGAGACTCTGGATCTGAGACGTCGAAAAGAGGGTGACGTGTGGTTGATTTGTGCAAGGACTGTGGCATCAACGTTATATTTATCTGTGAGCACACTTCCAAAGTAGGTAAAATTATTCACCTGTTTTACATTTCTGCCATTTGTCTGAAATGCAAGAGGTTCTGCTTCTCTGTTTCTCTGAAATATTATTTCCGTTTTATTGACATTTTTCGGAGACCTGTTACATAGTATACTGTATTTTGGAAACGATGGTAAGGCTATGTTGTAGGGCTTCTGGGGTATGGGCAAGGGCAGCACAGTCATCAGCAGATTGCAGCTCTAGGAAATGAGCTTTTTCAGTACCTGATTGTATTTGAAGGCGTCTTAGATTATACAAGTTACCGTCTAGACCAGGGGTTCTTAACCTGGGGTTCATGGACCCTTTGGGGGTCCATGGATGGGATACAGGGGGTCCGTGAAGGTCAGAATAATTGAGAACAGTTTAGCGAGATTGCGTGATGCCGTTTGGCATTATTAACTAAAAAAACAAAAAACAAACAAACAAACTCGAAGTCTTGAAGAATTCTGGTGTTCGTTGGCACAAGCCTACCCTCGTCTGGCAAAGCGAGCTATCGGTGCTCTGATTCCGTTTGCAACTACATACCTTTGTGAGTCAAGGATTTCAGCGCTTGTTTCTATCAAAATGGAAAGCCGAAATCAACTGGACGTCAACGATGACATGCGTGTTGCCTTGTCAAAGACCACTCCACAATGTCATCTTATTCAAGCCAAACAGCAACAATAACTCTCTCACTGAAATGAACTTTTGAGCAGACTTAAAGTTTTGTTTTGTTTAATTTGCTCAAGTTGGATGTATTTCATTTTTTCGAGTGGCCATTAGTTTTTGGATGAAAAAGAGTGAGAAACATAATTCTTTGTGAAGACTGTTTTATATTTGTGATACACTGCGTGAGGTAGTTTTCAATAAAATAATGTATATTCATTGCATGCAAATGCTGCGTTTGTGCTTATGTGCATTTTTGTAGGGAAGGGGTTCACAGTGTTCACCAGATTCTCGAAGGGGTCCGTGACTCAAAAAAGGTTAAGAACCACTGTCTAGACGGAACTGGATTTTCCCCCCCCCATCATCAGGATTCATTTGTTGGTGACTTAAAAGGGTGACTGCAGTGAGAGAGATGTTGAAAATCTCAGAAGCCAAGAAATATTCTTGCCTTACGCCCACGTCCACACTGGAGGGTTCAGGTTTGCTCCCACCGAAGGGCACACGAGAATTCATGTTGTCATTCGGGCTTTTCAGAATGGCAAGGAATTTGTTTGGAACTCCAAACTTTGAAAGAGCACCACACACACACACACACACACACACACACACACACACACACACACACACACAATAAGAGCTTAATGGTAAGAATACATTAAAATCAACGTCCTCGTGTAATCAAGGGGGTATGCTGAGGGAATACTATGAGTCCATTACCTATGAGATAAGGAGACGTTAACTCACTTGTATGGAGAACAAAATTCGTCTGTGTACCTATCGAACAATATGTAACTCTATCAATGAAGAAAAAATAAAAACGCTACGCCATCATGGAAAGCAACAAAATACAAAGGTAAGTTATGACGTTAGTTTATATTGGTAGCCTTTCAGAGCTCTAAAGAAAATGACCATCTACAAGCCAACACACACACACACACACACACACACACACACACACACACACACACACACACACACACACTTTGTTTCTGTCTCTGCCTCCGTCTGTTTATCTGTCTGTCTCACTATCTGCATCTTTGTCTGTCTGTCTATCTGTCTGTCTGTCTGTCTGTCTGTCTGTCTGTCTCTGTCTGTCTGTCTGTCTGTCTGTCTGTCTGTCTCTCTCTCTCTCTCTCTCTCTCTCTCTCTCTCTCTCTCTCTCGTTTCTGTCTCTGCCTCCGTCTGTTTATCTGTCTGTCTGACTATCTGCATCTCTGTCTGTCTGTCTGTCTGTCTGTCTGTCTCTCTCTCTCTCTCTCTCTCTCTCTCTCTCTCTCTCAGTTTTATTCCCTCGCTCATCATATTTTTTATAACACCGTTATCACAACAGCTAATCCGCGATACTGGCAGACTGACTCCTTGGGTGTTAGTGAATCAGCTAATGCGGGGAAGGAGGGAGCAGAAATGAGACGAGGAAAGGAATAAGGAGGGGAGAGAAAGGGAATATTGGAGGAAGGAGGGGAAGAAGGCTTCGGATTGCCGTGGGGGAGAGAAAGAGGGGGAAGGGATTAAAGGGAAATGGAGGAGGGAAAGAATGGAAATGGAGGTGGGAAATTTTGCAAAATGCAGAGGAAAATGCGATATGAAAGAATTAGAAAGGATGATGGAAATGGATGGGGTGGAAAAAGAACGTGCTGATAGGGTTGAAAATGGGAGCTTTAGAAGAATATGGTCGGGGAAGGGAGGGGTTAAGCGAGAGGAAGGGAAGTGGACGAGAAAAGGAAATGAAGGAGACAGAAAAGAGACAGGTTAATGGATGAGGTACTGTACGATGGACATGTGAATTGAGGCGATAGGAAAGAAGGGGAATGGAAAAATTAAAATAAGAAAATGAAAATACAAGAGGCCGAAGTGAGAAGTAGCAGAATGTGAGAAAATGATGCATGAGTTGTACTGCTAATTTTATTCTGGCAAAAATGCTTGGGGGGGGGGGGAAGTCTTCATCCACTCACGCGAATCTGTGCGACCTTTGACTCGACACGTGACAAAGTAAATGGTTTATTGTAACTCGGAAATCCATTTACTACACTGGATAATAGCCATATATTCACCAATGGATGCATGGTAGTCTAGTTGGTTAAGGTCTCTCCAATTGGTTTTGTTCCGTAAGGATTTAACACCATGAACACATATTGGCACTCAGTCCCAGGCGTGTGGTTGCTCTCACTTTAAATGTCAGGAGAGACACCCCAGCTCCGGATCCCTTGGCTCTTGAAAGTGGAAGGGAGAGGAAGAGCAGTGGATGATATATATATATATATATATATATATATATATATATATATATATATATATATATATATATAAAAGCTCTGTACTCTGATATCTTGTCCAGTATTTACTTATATAGCGTTTTTACTCCACTCACTCTAGCGCTAATCAATAGGAAGAGAGAGGAGGAGGAAAAGCAGTCATGGTCAGTTTCCCTAGAGCTTCTGATTACATAGGGAGCACAGATAAAAGGTGGCCCAGTAGCCCAGAACGAAGTTATATGTTTTAGAAAAATAAAAAAAAATGTTTATACTAAAGGTGAAACCAACAAATAGGAGAAAATAATAGAAAGGAGGATGACTCTCACCCATACCACACTCTCCGGGAAACAAAATGGAAGATGAAGAAGGGAATATCACCTCTGTTGTTATAAGGAACAAGCATAGATTTTTTAAAGTCGAATTCGAGCAACAGAATACAATGCACTACGCGATTTTTAGTCAACACATCTGTTAACAGGGGAGCAGGGAGCATAGATAGCCTAATCCTACGATGTTCTCATAATTAATTACTCATCTCACTGTAGGTAGGATACTCGTCACTCCAGAAATAAACACATTCAGTTAGCTGTTGTATACTCTGGAATACTTATTTCGCAAGTTTTATATACTTACCTAGTTTTTGTTCTAAAGACTCTTGTTGGTAGTTGATTCCATTGTTCCACTATACATATATTATTTTTTTTTCCTTATTAGTGTTACGTCTTTTACATAAGTTTTATCCCATTATGTCTGTTCATATTATTAGATTGTATTTCGAACAAACTTTCGTAATTGGTATACAATTAAATCGCCTCCAAGTAGACGCTTACTCAAAGAAAGCACATTTAATCGGAAGAGAAGTTCTTAACAGAGTAAATCTCACACTGATGGGAACATTTTAATGGCTCGTCGCTGCACATTCTCAGTAATGTGGCTTCGTCTTCAATAATGCTGTGGTCTAAGTAGTGATTCAAGAAGCGTAGAGTTTTTTTTTTTCTTTTTTGTAATATACTTTCCTTAACTTGAAGCCAAACATTTTGTTTGCCTTGTTACTTCTTGTTTTACACTGTTTAGAGGTTTGCAGATTGCTGCAAATAATAACTGCTAGATCTTTTCCGTCCCTTACTCTTCCATCAATGGATCATGAAATATTGTATTCAGCAATTATATCTACTGTTTCTGTCATCAAAAGTGCATCACTGAACATAATTTATATCTACAATAAATTTTATTCGTCATTTTTCACTCTAACTTTATAACTTCTCCGGGTAATTTTGGATATACTTAGAGGCTGCTTTCGGAATAACTCTGCTTCCCATTTTCGTGTCACACGACTATTGAAGAAAATACATGATCGGTCAAACTGTTAAACTGAAAATGCGAAGTGTCTGTCTCTTTGCCAGTCCCTGTGTGCAAACGAAACATATGCAGAGCGACTGACAGGTAGAGTAACGTGCGAGATGGAGGTAAGTATCAATGTAATATATCAGGAAGGTGGCTTTCCACTCCCCAGTTTTGCTAAGAATTATATGAGTAGTAACAAATGGCATACCGTGACTAAAGATTTCCTTACCTAATCTCACCCCAGGTAGTCGAAAATGGACATCTCAGATCTTTGTTTCCGATTTTAACCTATATTCTCTGGCAACTCTCAGGCATCCCTCCATCTACAAGATATATGCCCAGAAAGCACACTGAAGGGAGCAAGCATACAATTCTAATAATTGGATACTATATACGCTTATTCCCGTTGCTATTATCAAGCAGTTAACTGTAGATCTATCGAGCTTTTTTGTTAGCTGACGCTACATTCTTTTTCAGGTGATCTTGATTTATTATTATGTCAAAAATTTTAGTGTAAAGAGAAACTAAAGTTATCATCTGTATTAGAAGTGAGCCTACTTGTACATTCCTAGACTGGACGACAGATCGAGAGGTGAATATGTTTAGAAAATGCTCTTCAATAACTTCTTATTTCTATGAATATGTACTAATTATGGTAAAATACGAACTTTTGTAAAAAAAAAAAATCCTCAAGCACTGACAGCAATTAGGGCGACGTCATCAATCATCTGGGTCAAAATACATTTGTGAGGCAGTGTACACCCGGGTAATATGCATTAAAGCACTTCAAGCGTCCTTAAATACGACACAACGAATTACAAGAGTTAAAATTGCCTTCTGAATTTGCAAATATCAACTCTCATGCTCCTATGACTCACTCCCAGTTGAATAAACTCATATGCCATTAACTAGAATTCAATACTAGATTTATCTATGCCATGAGAAGGTTGATGGTATTAATGTTAACACATTCAGCAAAGAGTCAGTCTTTTGGCCTGAGAGTGGTAATACTATTTCTGTTAATCCGTATGGTCGAGAAAACTCTAGTACTCAAGGTAACACCAAGCATTTAATTATGCTGAGAGTGAGACACAGGAGACTCAAATAATTGCTATGGGCAGGAATGGGCGTTAGGCATTTTTCCGAATGGTTTATTTTATACCGTTATGATGCCTGATAAAAATACCAGAGTAAAAATGAATAAAGAAAAAATGGCAAATAGTCTTAATTTATATTTTTTGGCACATCCTGGTCCCAATGTAAGTTAAATTAATATAGACGCACTTCCACACAACAGTTCTCCTCGGTCATGCACAAACCAGCACATTAACTAACAAATTTTTAGGTTCCAGTGCACAAGCAAGGTAGGAATGGACCCCAGTAAAGATCTAATAATTTGTCTACAGCAAATCGCCTTAAGTCCCGAGGAGGTGGCTACGAACAAATCACTTCTAAAATGCTCTTTCCGTCACCATTAGCCCCCCCCCCTCTCTCTCTTTCTCTCTCTCTCTCTCTCTCTCTCTCTCTCTCTCTTTCTCTCTCTCGTCGACATATCTCCCCATTGCATCTTTTCACCTTAGCTTCAGTCTTTCTTTCTCTGTCCCTCCCTCCACTTTACTTAATCCCTGGACTGCGGCAGGAGGGTGTTACAAAACAGACTATAATGCATCAATATGGCTACTTTATTGACTATTTCAAAATAATTTCGTAAGTGCGCCATCGTCTTGGAAATGGTATTACCCACCTGTCTATGTAATATTCTTGCTCAACTAACCACAGTTACGGAGGCAATGCGGTTGGCAATTTCCCAGTTAGTGGGAAACCGGCAGCTATACAAGAGGGGCTCCCTTCTGTCAAAGCCTTAGACTTGCCAGTTAGTCTAATAAGCCATTGCGTGTGTGACGTACTACTTTAGACTATATATTTAATTTTTCTTTCTCTTCCCATAGCCACTGTGGGCATTGCATTCAGTTTAACAAAAAAAAAAAAGTTTCTTTTTTGTTTCTTTCGAGACAGGTCTGAGCCTACCCCGTGTGCTAACGCCACGGCGAATGAATCAAGAAATGCATGAATTTCGTTCATATTAGCTACTGTTATTTCATTTCTGAGGTCAGTCCAGGAAGTGGGGATGAGAGATGACGGAATAATATCCATTAAAAACTGCTTGACACTCCTGTTAGGAGAAACTTTGTGTTGCGTTGTTAAAAATCTTACACATGTGAGGTATGTCACTTGCCCCCAGAGTTGACTCGTATGGGGTAAGTCGCACGTCACGAGTTAACTAAACTCTGCTGATTTATTCCCCCACTCCCTATTCGTTCCAGATGCCCAGAACGTCTAAAGTGCTCCTCTTAACACTTTCCAGCACATCAACATTCAAATCTCAGCGCTTCTAAACTTCCTCATTTCTGTATCTTTCTCCCTTCAGAACTCCACACGCTCCTCTCACAGAACTGTTGTCCTCTCCTCTCATTCCTGTCTAGTGTCTTTCCAGTAAAATTCAGGGTTTAACCTCCGTATATGGACCAGAATGATATACAAGGCCTTACCCCTTCTCATTATATCTCCCTATGCCTTGTCATAACTCTTAACTTATCTGTAAACCTCCTTCCTTGACATACCCTTTCTTAGGCTTCATCCTCTAATCTCCCATTCGTATTCATCACACATAATTGACTTCGTGACTTCATTCCCCTCAAAACCATAACTATACTCCTTTTGATATTATAGTCGCGGAGCACGACTCTGAGGTTGTCATTATCGCTCCCTGGCAATCTACCTTTCAAAATTTGCGTCCGATTTCGTATCATATTATACACTAATCATATTATTATGCACGAATATATTATACACTAATATTATTATACACGAACAAATTATACACGAATCACATGCGTCTCATATTATACACGAAATCAGACTCACTGCTTAGAGGTAGTTTGCCAGGGCACGATAATAACCTCAGAGTCGCGCGCCTCGACTATAGTTTCTTTCACACATTTTCGGGTTAATTAACTACATTTCATAACTTCCACTCGTCTTCTCTTAAAAGGACAGAATAATTGACAAACAAGAGTGTACACATTTTCATTCACCCCTTCATTCACGAGAGACACTCCAAAACTCACTGTCGAACCTTACATGTCTTTCTTGGCTGCATCCAAGTACTCTGTCCAGCCATGAAGACATGATATGACGCTTTTTCAGTTGAATATTGAACTAAACGAAACTGCTTTGTTCATTTCACACACACACACACACACACACACACACACACACACACACACACACACACACACACACACACACACACACACACACACACACACACACTGCACCCCTTCTATTCTCATACATACTCTTAGAAGTATTCAGCAGTATCCTATTTAGTAATCATATTCTCAACATCTTTCATGATCTCCGTCGGTGCTCTGTTATATATATATATATATATATATATATATATATATATATATATATATATATATATATATATATATATATATATATTTTTCATTAAGACAGCATACAGCTTCGTTCCCTTCTCTGAATACCTTTCTACATTACATTTCAGAGAAACGACTTAGTTTACATATATACTCGGTTTCATAAAACCTCTTTGTTTCTCTCCTATCAGTGTTCAGCTTCTCTCCCATACATGGTCCATGACCATCCACCAACACAGTATAATGTACATATCCCACTTTTCTAAGAACACAAATACCTTTAACTGCGAAACGTTCCTTTTTCCCTTTTCCTCTAGCGTAAGAGAATTTTTACCTAACATTTAGTTGGCTGGCATTCATATATTCTTGTCGGTCTATCTGTACATTTTCCAGATCGGTTCAGTCACTATAAATTATCTCCCTCCTGCTTCAAGATGCCTTCAGTCAGCCAGTCATTGGTATTTCCCCTTATGTGACTTTTATCGGTATCTCTCTTCTTTCTGCCATCCCCCCCCCTCCAGCCACAACTAAACTTCTGTCATTTATGTGAGCACAGTATGTGACTTTTACTACATTCAGGTCTGTGGTAAGTAGGGGCTAACATCATTCACTCACCTGATGCAGTTCTACCTTCAGGTTACTCTATACTGGATGACAAGCCTAATGGTTTCATGTAACCCAGGAAACAGTTTATAATGATGGTTGGTAAACATCTCTATCTATTTATAGCCCGACGCCCTAATCCCGCAAAGGGTAACCGCAGACAAAACGCCTCCAAGTCGCTCTGTCACCCACCATTTGACTGCCCTCCCCCCAGCTCACTCCCCCCTCCCTTATATACCTCTCAACTCCATCCCTCCACCTCATCCTCGGTCTTCCCCTCCCTCTCCCTCCCTCCACGTCATTTACATACACCCTCTTAGTCAGTCTTTCATTCTCCATTCTCACCACATGTCCAAACCACCTCAGTACATTTCTCCTAAGTTTCTCATCCACATCTACATCCACCCCACAACGTTCCTTCACTTCTTCATTCTTCAACCTGTCCCTCCATGCCACTCCACATGCCCCTCTCAGGTAACTTATTTCCACTGCTATCACCCCTGACTTATTCCCCTCTGGCAAGGTCCATACACACCTCCCTGTTTCTCATCACTGCTTTCAGTGAACCAACAACCTTCCTTCCCTGCTGTACCCTTCCAAGCACTTCATCTCCAAAAGTTCCACCTTACTCATCACACTACCCAAGTACTTGAACGCACTCACATCTTCCATATCCTCACCATTTTCATTCCTCTCAAACATCATAACTTTACTCTTGTTTACATTAACTTTCAGATTCCTTTTCCTACACACTGTCAGAAATTCATTCACCAAACCTTGCAACTCCCATTCATCTTCACTCAACAATACTGTATCATCAGCAAACAGCAACACCGGAATCTTCCACATCTCACCTGCATTCATTAAAGCCACCCCCACATCCACTGCCCTACCGTGCATCTCCTTTACAACCCCATCCATGTATATATTAACAGCCATGGAGACATCACACATCCCTGTTTCAGTCCCACATTTAGATCAAAGAACTCACTCAGCTCACCATCCACTCGCACCGTAGCCCTAGCTCCTTCATACATACTCTTCACAACACTCAACAATTTCCCCTCCACTCCATAAATTCTTAATACCTTCCACATACCTTGCCCATCCATTCTATCATAAGCTTTCTCCAAGTCCATGAAGGCAGCATACACTTTCTTTCCCTTCTCTAGATACTTCTCCACTAAACATCTTAGAACAAATATCTGATCTACACACCCTTTTCCCTTCCTAAATCCTCCTTGTTCTTCTCAGACTAGCTCCTCTGTTATATGCCTAACCCTATCAATGAGTATTCTACCATATATTTTTCCAGTCACACTAAGACGGCAAATACCCCAGTGGTTACCAAATACGTCTCTCTCCCCTTTTCCTTTGTATAAAGGAACAGTTATACCTGATTTCCAGTCCTCTGGAACTCCTCCCTCTTCCCAAGCCAATCTACACAATTTCCATATCCACTCCACAACAATCTCACCCCCATACTTCAGCATTTCACCACACACTCCATCAATTCCTGGGGCCTTTCCCATCCTGATCTTCATTGCTTCCACTACTTCCGCCCTACTGATCTCTTCCTCCCTCCTCTCATCTCCTCTTCTCCCAGTCATTCCCCAACCACTTATACTCTTACAGCTCTCAATCTCTACATTTAACAAATCCTCAGAGTGCTCCTTCCATCTCCTCAATTTCTCTCTCTCTTCTCCACCAACAATCTATTATTCCCATATTTAACTCTCCTACTATTTCCCCTTTCACACTGTCTTACTTTCTTTACTTCCTTCCAAAACAATTTCTTTCCCTCCATTTCACACTCAGATTCCTCCCAAATTCTTCATCCACTTCCTTCTTACTCTCCTTCACCAATCTCTTCACCTCCCTTCTCCTGCTCGCATATACCTCTCTCTTCTCTCTCTCTCATCTTCTCCCCTACCTCTACTCGCTAGCCATTCACTATATGCCTTCTTCTTTGGTTCCACGGCTCATTTCACCTCATCATTCCACCATGCTGTCCCTTGCACACCCCTGCATCTCCTCCTCACTCCACGAACCACCTAACACGCTGCTCCTATCTTTTCCGTGAATATCTTAAATACGCCTTCCACCCCTTCCATCTGCTTTAACTCATACATTCCCAATCTTTCTTCCACTATGCTCTTATACTCTGCCATTTTCTCACTTAATTGCAACTTCTCCACTCTTCTCACAGGAGCTGTTTCCTCCTGTCTTCCCCTTCGTCTCTTTACCCATTTTCTTTGCAGCCTTGCCTTGGGAATCACTAAGTGATGGTCCGAGATTCCATTCCCTGACCCTCTCCACACTCTTGCATCCACCACTTGTCTTCTCATTCGCTCATACACACACACGTAGTCTATCATTGCCTTTCGTTCAACAAGTTCACCGTCCATCCTCCTCATGACTCTACATGTATACCTGTGGATCATCTTATGCCGAAAGAAGGTGTTGGCAATACGCCAACACCTTACCAGCACAGATGTCCACCAAAGCAATATTATTCCCATCCACTTCAGCTGGCACACCCCACTGACCAACCACTCCATCCAATCATACATTCCCAACTTTACCATTCAGGTCTCCGATCAAAACACTCTCTCGCTTCTCTCAAGCTTTTCCATACATGCTTCTACACTTGTCCAAACTCATATAGTAAACATATAACCAAATAACTGAGCGATATGGAGGCTAAAATGGTTTGCCTTCTCAAGTGGGTGGAGAGACGCAAATGCAGTGTCCATCCAGGAATTAAACCCTCACTCTCTTCCCCGCGCGTTGCTGCGGTGAGACGCTATCCGCCGGAAGGAAACATCGGTTCATTGCACCAGACAGTCCAATAGGGGCGATCGCTTGCCTGCGCTCGATAGGGATAGACCTGGTTATTCTGCTTCTATTACTACTACTACTATTACTACTACTTCACTAAGGCTATTTTAGCGTTGCATAAAATGATTTTTTTTCTGTGTTAAAGGAGACTGTAATCATAACAGTCGACTTTCTTTTCTTATATATCCATTATTTCCCTTTCTTCCCCCCCCGCTCACCATTTCATCCCCCTCCACCATAACGATCCACAGAGGAAATAATCCAGACTCCGGAACACATAGCCTAGACGACGTGGTTATGTCTCACCAGGAGTCAATTATTCACAGTTTATGAGATGCTGGATGATTCGCACCACTATGAGTTCTTGAAGATGACTCCTACTTCTGTTGTTGTACTTGGTGTCACTTCGTGCTTGACTGAGGTCAATATAAAAGACATCCATACTTAACCTCATGCGTCATTGTGTTAAAATGGTTTTCATTTTAATCATATCATTGCCTGACGATTTTTACTTAACTATGAAAGGAGGTGAAGGGGCTAAGGAAAGTTATATTTAATCCTTCTAGCACAAAAACATCGTAAACTGAAAATATTTGTCTGACCTTACCAAGAACTACATAAAAAAAATCCCCAGGTTGAAGAGGTTAATCATTTTATAAGCAGGATATCAATAGTGTTACATCCCAGCTAACTCCAGACTATTTTATTCAGCTGGGACAGAGTACAGGGGACAGAATGTTTACACTGACACAAGCAACCAGCTCACGGTAAGGACAACTCCAGTAAATTATTCCAGCTGATTCCATTCCTATTTATTTAACTGAGAATGAACTATATGAGACACAGTGTTCATAAAATACTGAAATTTACTCGTTTTCAGGGACCACTCCTTCTTCCCCATTTCCAGACGTACTCGCGCTTTATGATCTCATCAGGTTTTATCCGCGTCAAGATATGTGGCAATGATAAACAAAGCCCACTAATATATACTGCATGGCAGAAGGAGGTGTTCATTGCCCTCTGGGAAGGTGTACCACCTTTGGACGAGATTTTCTGCCTCCCCGAATCCTGTACGTTACGTCTGACAGGCGGTCCGTCACAGTGTCAAAGTCTAGGTTAGGGGATGTGTAGTTGTCTCTAGATATAACTACCTGTCTTACATTTTGTCACCCATAGTTATATAGTTACGTAATTACATATTACATATAGTATTGTGTCATTACATATTAATGCCTACAACAGTGTAGGACCCATCCCATGGGCTCTGCAACTTCAGTGACTCCCTTTTTCCGGTAAAGGATGTATAGCCAAACTTTGCCATCATTGTTGAAGCTCACCCCACTTGCCTTGGCATCATACATGCGCTTCATCACTTCGCCAGAGCTCCTCGAACTTGGAGATGTATCTCAGCCAGTCTTTCCTGAACCTGCTTCGCATAGCTTGAGGTGTCGGTAGGCAGCTCTTTGTCAGGTGGTCTTCCAATTAACAGATCAACTGACAATCATAACTCATGGCCCAGCATTAGTGACATAGGGGTGTAGCTGGTAGACTTGTGAGATGCAGACCGGTGTGCCATCAGCAACGCAGGTAATCTCTGGTCCCATTCCATCTGTCCCTGTACACAGTACTTGGCCAGTTCTTGTCCCGGGGTCCAGTTAAATTTCTTCACCATCCAATACAATTGATCGAAGAGTTACAGCTACTGCAAATGTATAATTACTGTACAGTTATATACTCCATCATGTATCGCAGGAGTATCACAGTCCCCCTCGTTTTCTTTAATCTTAATGTTTGCTTAGTCATATTCTTTAGACCTCCAATTTTTCGCTGTGTACTGTACTTTCAGCCTATCCCCCCCCCTCTCCTCCCGCTCGGGCTTGTGTGTATGTGTGTGTGTGTGTGTGTGTGTGTATACCGGTATATATATATATATATATATATATATATATGCTTGTGGTAGCTGGGGGCGCCCATCATCCATTCACTCAATGTAGAATGATGCCATATGAGCTCTACACTGAGTGACAAGTCAAATGGTTTCCTGGGTCGTACCCATATAACTGGGGTTTCTGGCAGAGTTAAGTGTCCCCCAGATTCCCCTATCCAAAAACACTTAATCATGGCAGTCGTTTCAGAGAGCCTCGGAGTGCCCAATACCTGCCCAGGGCCCCAACCAAATGGGCAGACTCGCATGGCCATGTGGAATGTGAGAGGTGTGAACGAGGAAAGCAAGAGGGTGCAAGTGGTGAATGTGTTCAAGAGTGCGAGATATGCCGTGATGGCATTGTGTGAAATGAAGATGAATGGGTGCAAAGTGGAGGAATGGGAGGGTGTGAAATGTGTAAGATCAGGAATGAATGGGAGAGAAAGATGTAAGGAAGGAGTTACTTTGTTGATGAATGAGGTGTGGCAGAGTGGAATGAGAGACTACAAATGTGTCAGCTCGAGGTGTGTGTATGTCAAGTTCAAGTTTGAGAAGGTGAAAGTGGCAGTGATTGTAGCGTATGCCCCATGTGAGGACAGGAGTGAGAGAGCGAAAGACAGGTTTTGGGATGAGCTGGATGAAGTAATGGGAGAAATGCCCAGGAGCTATAAAGTGATCATGATGGGGGATATAAACAGAAGAGTAGGCACTGGTTCTGAGGATGACATAATGGGATCTTATGGAGTACCAGGAGAAAATGATAATGGGAATCGACTAAAGGATATGTGTCCGGAGAGGAGGTTGCGCATTTGTAATTCGTATTTCAAACACAAAGATGTACATAAATATATATGGTATAAAGGAAATGGGGATCATGTTGAAAGAAGCCTGAGCGATTATGCACTCGTAGAGAGGTCGATGATGGGAATGGTTGCTGATATGAGGGCTGTGAGAGGACGATGTGGAGGTCTGTCAGATCATATGATTGTGGTATGCAAGATTAAGCTGAGAGGAGTGAGGTGGATCAAGAAAGAGAGGAGCAGTCAGGGAGAAAGACTGAAAGTTGAGAAGCTGAGGATCAAAGAAATGGCAGATGATTACAGGACCAAAGAAGAGGACGAGTTAGAATCAGTGAACTGGAATGAATTGGATTTGGACAGCCTGTGGAATGCATATAGGGATTGCTTAGTTAGGAACGCTAAAGTGGTGTGTGGTGTGGCAAGAGTATCAACAAAAAAGAAGGGCATGACATGGTGCGATGAGGAGGTTAAGAGACCGGTGGAGGAAAAGAGGAAGAAATGGCTAAAGTGGTTACAGGATAGGGGTTCAGTTGAAATAAGAACTGAGTATATCAAAAGCAAGAAGCACGTAAAGAGACTATGGTCCTTTCACCGCAAGAAGTCCGTTCAGGGTGGGGCCCACCTGGTGAATCACCTCTAGCGATGCTGCCAAATCAACCGTAGTACATGCCTCTCTCTTATTTCCCATCTATGTGCTATTTGAAATTGTTTTTTATATTCTGTTTATAATAAAGGAAACTATATAGTACATTGAGTATCACTTTTTAGAATTATAACAACGATTTGAATGAATTCTATGACACGTGGCAGAGCTTTTTTCCCATGTTGCCACGCCGAGGTCGGCGAGGGACCCAGGGTCAGAGAGAGGATTAGGCCTACAGGGGAAACCTCTTAAAAATAAAACGTGCCTAGACTTTTACCTCATAGGTGGTGTGGAAAAAAAGTTGAAAATAAATAATAAATATATACAATATACATATATATATATATATATATATATATATACATATATATAAATATATATATATATATATATATATATATATATATATATATATATATATAGAGAGAGAGAGAGAGAGAGAGAGAGAGAGAGAGAGAGAGGGAGAGAGAAACAGGTGGGATGGGGGTAGGTAGGGAGACAGTGATAATCCGATAATTGGTGGTCAAATTGGCAACGTCGCACTCGGGGAAATCCCAACTTCTGCCACACCCTGAACGGACTTCTTGCTGCGAAAGGACCATAGTGAAGAGGAAAAAGAAGGAGGTAAATGATGATCCGGGAAGAAAAGTGAATGCGAACTACTCTGAAAATAGGAAGTTATTCTGGAAAGAGGTGCGGAAATGTAGAAGTGAAAGTGGAAAGAAATGTGATGGTGTGAAGGATGCAGGTGGTAGGTTACTAACCAATGGAGATGAAGTAAGGACCACATGGAAAGAATATTTTGAAAGCCTGATAAATGGGAATGAAGAGAGCAGAGCGGCTGTAAACATGATTGGTTTTGGGGGTGTGCCGAGAAAGAATCCAGTGCCTGGAGACGTGACACTCGCACAGGTAAAGAGTGCTGTGAAGTGGCTGAAAAATGGGAAAGCACCTGGAGTTGATGAGGTGTATGCAGAGATGCTTAAGTGTAGTGGAGAGAATGGAATGAAGGGTTTGCTGGAGATATGTAAGAAGGCATGGATGAGTGAAACTGTGCCTGCAGAGTGGAAAAAGTCTGTCATTGTACCCCTGTACAAAAATAAAGGTGAGCGAAGTGAGTGAAAGAATTATCGTGGCATAAGTTTATTCAGTGTGGTAGGGAAGGTATATGGAAGTACTATTATAGACAAAAGTAAGAGAGATATCAGAAGTCCTAGTGAGTGATGAACAGGGTGGCTTTAGGAGTGGCAGAGGATGTGTGGATCAAGAATTTTCAGTGAGACAGATAGCAGAGAAGGGTTGTGAGAAGGACCGTAAGGTGTTTATGGCATTCATGGGTCTGGAAAAAGCTAACGACAAAATAGACAGAGAGAGATTGTGGAAAGTTTTGCGCATGTATGGTGAAGTTGGTAAGCTGCTAGGTGCTGTCAAGAGTTTTTATGATGGTAGCGAACCATGAGTAAGGGTTAATGGGTATCTAAGTGAATGATTCACGATCGGTAAGAGCGTGCGACAAGACTGTAATATATATATATATATATATATATATATATATATATATATATATATATATATATGTATATATATATATATATATATATATATATATATATATATATATATATATATATGTATATATATTATATACATAGATATATAGATATATAGATATATATATAGATATACAGATATATATATATATATATATATATCTCTCTCTCTCTCTCTCTCTCTCTCTCTCTCTCTCTCTCTATATATATATATATATATATATATATATATATAGATAGATAGATATATATATATATATATATATATATATATATATATATATATATATATATATATATATATATGTGTGTGTATCTATCTATCTATCATCCGATCCTACATTGCTCCATGTGGAGCGTAGGAGCCCGGGGCTAGGCAGTTGGTCCCGACATTTAGAATGAGAGTGACCAGCCTCACCCATTCCTGAGTGGCATTACACGAGCAGTCAGCCCCAACCATACCTTGGATATAAACCTTCACCGGCTCAATCCGATTGGAGCCCAATAATTACCCACTAAACCACCAGGCACCAAAATTTGGTTATATAGTTACCATCCAGTGTAGTAAATGGTTTCCTGGTGTACAGGAAACCATTTGACTTGTCACTCAGTGTAGAGTCACCCACAGGCAGAAGGAAGAGAAAAGAATGAAGGAAAGAAAGACAGAAGAGGGAATGTAAAGTTGCCCATAGGGAGAAAGACAAGGAAAGAATGAACGAAAGGAAGACAGAAGAGGATGGGAGGAAAGAGGGATGGAGGAGAGGAAAGGGCAGACACTTGAGAGCAGCATTACATCGAGTGAGTGGATGATGAGCGCCCCCACCTACCACAAATATATATATATATATATATATATATATATATATATATATATATATATATATATATATATATATATATATATATATATATCTATATCTATATATTTATATATATCTCTATCTCTATCTATATATATATATATATATATATATATATATATATATATATATATCACGAGTCGGCTAGTGACATTGGCTTTTGTGGGAAACCACGAACTCAAGTGGAATCCCAGTTTATCGTTCAGTTAACCCCTCATTCGGTCGGGAGTCTTTTCGAATCAATTTTTCATTGTCATATGTGATCGTCTTTGTGTGAGACATTAGCACTTCTGCTGAGCGATTTGTTTTGGGCGCGTTTTCCTCACTTTAACCGTTAAAAAAATGCGGCCATAGAGCTCCTTTCTTTCCCATGAGTTAGTTAGTCAAGTGTCTGTTGTGACGGAGTGAGGTTCTGTGCTCCAGCAGTGAGAGAGTGAGAGGTCAGCTAGCACCCAGACTCCACTAGACTACAGTTCTCCAGGCTCCCACCCTTCTTCAGTGATACACTACATTCATTGACCAGTATTTCCTTTTCGTATTTTCCTAGGTTTAAGAGTTTAGTTAAGTGTGCTGTTTCCTCACATGCTGGCCGGCTGCGCCGCATGTTGTTGTTTTTTTAGGCGTAAGAATTTAGCTTTTGAGTGAGTGAGTGAGTACGATCTCTTTATTTGAATTCATTTGAAATGTAACGCTAAATTTATTTCTTTGTAATCAATAAATTTAACAGTTCTTTTTCTTGAGCTTAATGTAATGTAAACTCGTGTTTCATTTCTCCACAATTAAGCTTATTTCCCTTATAGCTCCTAGCTTGCATAAAACGTTTTGCCATTCATAACTGGTACTTAGGCCAGTCTTGTTGTATTAAGCTTAAAATCCGTTGTGCCTCCTAGGAGTTACGCATCAGCAAGAACCTGATATTATTAATAGTATTAGTTATTTATTGTCAGGGGTGAAGTAACTTTCTCCAGAGGCTAACAGTACTAATAAACAGCAATTGAGTAATTAGTCTCTGCTGTGTACTGTTGAGAAAGTTTATAAATTCTCGTTCTTAGAGAATCGTGCGAAGCAAGACAGCGTAAAGTAATCATTGCTTGATTTAGCAAGACAATTCTTGTTTCTGCTGTTCAGTATCACTGAACATTGTCATTTAAATAATTGCTTTTATTTTAAAAACCCCGTGACAATTGGCGACCTCATTCCAGGATATTAACTCCTAGCTCTAAAGCTATTCACGAGATAATACTCACTCGTTCATATTTAGGTATTTATCATTAAAGTTTATAGGCACAAGCTTACTGGTGTTTACCGTTAGTTTAACAAGTGAATTTTTGCTTTATTAATCCATAGAGTACTTAACTCTATTTAGTACTTTATTCTTGGTAACACCAGACGATTTTATTCGCTCCTGGGAAGTCGCCGTACCCATTGTGTTAATTATTGAGTCTTCCCAGTCATTTGCATTTTTGCTTTATTCTTTTCCAGTTAACTAGATAAGACTGGTCATCACTAGCTTGTGTCTGTATTCTTGTGTTTATTAGCATTCGTTTGCAAAGTAGCAGTCAGTACTGAGTCGCTAGTTATTTAGACTGAGCTAGCATCATGGCAGCCAGTGTCTATGTACAGGAAGCTAAAGATATGGGCCTCACAGACCCAGAGAAAATACAAACCTACGTCCTCTCACAGTTTAATTACGAGCAAGAACGTGAGAAAGATGCTCGTGAAGAGCGTAGAATCCAACGCGAACACGAGCGAGAACAGCGCGAACACGAGCAGAAACAACGCGAGCTCGAGTTAGAACAAGAGCGACAACAACGCGAACACCAGCAGAAACAACGCGAGCTCGAGTTAGAACAAGAGCGCCAACAACGTGAACACGAGCAAAACCAACGCGAACTCGAGCTAGTACAAGAGCGAGAACAACGCGAATACGAGCGTGAACACGAGACAGAGAACGAGAGCATGAACGTGCCGAGCGAGAAGCACGCGAAAAACACGAATATGAAATGCTGAAGCTCAAGCGAGATTCCTTGGCTTCAGACACACCTGGTGCAGTTGGTCCAAGCTCCACGAGCGTTCTCCCTGCACATGTCCTGGCGACCCCACGCATCAAGCTTCCTTCATACAAGGAAGGCGAGCGAATCAAGCCGTACATAGCTCGTTTTGAGGACATGGCAGACATGTATCAACTGGATGAGGCAGCTAAGCGGCTCCAATTTCTTAGTTTATTTGAGGGCCCTGCCCTCGATATTCTCCACAGAATTCGTGGAGACAATCTCACGTATGAGATGATGAAAGCTGCACTCATTAAGGCGTATGGTCTCACAGTAGACGACGCCAAAGTTCAGTTCATGCGAGCTCGTCTCCAAGACAAGGAGACAGCTGTTCAGTTCCTCGACCGTCTCACTGCTTACTTAGGTGAGTGGATGGAGAAAGATGAAACTCCTTCCACGCGTGAGGGGATAATTGACCTTATGCTGCGTACACAGCTAGAGAGGTCGTGGCCTGCTGAGCTCATAGCACAGCTGAAGATCTGCCAGGTGAAAGATGCCAGCCAAATGGCAGAAAAGGCTGACGCATTCTTTACTGCATACGGGTATCAAACTCGTAAGCAAAACACCTGGAACAGCAGAAAAGATACTGCCAAGTCTGGGAAGCCGTCTCAGACTGAATCCCAGCACCAAGGCCGTTCTCAGAGTAATGGCCAAGGTCCAAGCAAACCGCAGAAGGACCAGGGGCAAATTACACAGCAGCCTGCTTGGAAGCGTACAACAAGCACCCCAACCAGCAGCAGTTCCCCAAGCAGCAGCAGCAATACAAGGACAAGCCACGTAACCCTCAGTCAGGTCAATCAGTGTATCGGAGGCAGGAGGCAAACGCAGCCTTCATTCCATGACAAGCACACGGTGGTGCCATCTCTACCAGTACAGGTACTTCCCAACAGTTCACGAGTCCCCCTCTGACCATGAACTCTCCTCCACAGGTAGTCAATGCTCCACTTTCTCTGATGGTGAGTACGACTCCTCAGACACCTAGTTCTCAGGGCACTACGTTTGCTGCATCGGTTGTTCCGCAGTCTCATGAATGACTGGCTACCTCCTCAGACCCTTCCACCAGCAACACTGCCTTTCTTGTTCAGCCAGGGTTTGTGGGAGGTGTTTCTGTAAATGTTCTGAGGGATAATGGTTCCTCAGGTTGCTCTGTTAAACAGAGTTTAGTTCGGCCTGATGAGTATACAGGTCGACAGATCCAAGTTAGACTTATTGATGGATCAGTAAGATTGTTCCCTGAGGCATGTATCCAGGTGGCGTCTCCATTTTTCACTGGCCTGACAGCTGCATTTGTCATGCCAGAACCTTTATTTGACCTCATTATAGACAACATACCTGGTGTCAAAAATAGTTGCGCTGTAGATGTTGCTACTCAGACTTCGGCTGCTGTGGTAACATGAGCCATGGCCAAGGCTCCAAATCGCGTCACTCTGTTGACCGTCGCAACGCCGCAAGATCTGATTCATAGTCAAGATGTTGTCCAAGAGCAACAGACTGACTCAACACTTGCCTCAGTGCGTAAGAAGCTGGAGGGTAAAGTGATTAAGTATTCACGGGAAGGACAAGCCAGGTTCCTTTGTAAGTGAGGATGGCTGTACCGTGGGTCACAGACACCCCAGGGTGAGATTCGACTGCAGTTTGTTGTTCCTGCAAAGTATCGTTGAGCAGTGTTTGAATTAGGTCATTGTTCAGCGATGGGAGGTCACATGGGTCAAAAGAAGACCTCTGACCGCATCCATGCTGACTTTTTCTGGCCAGAAATGGGACGGGAAATAATGAGGCTCGTACGTTCCCGTGATGTGTGTCAGCGTACCACTGACCGGGGACGTGTCCGTCCTGCGCCATTGAAACCAATGCCTGTAATCTCTGAACCATTCGAGAGAGTAGCAGTTGACATAGTTGGGCCAATCTCCCCTAGGGCTAGTGATGGATCAAAGTATATCCTCACTATTGTTGATTTCAGCACACGGTGGCCTGAAGCTGTGGCCCTTAAGAATATAGAGACCGTCACTGTTGCTGAGGCATTAACTGAAGTGTTCTGTCGTGTAGGCATCCCTAAGGAGGTCTTAAGCGACCGGGGTTCACAGTTCACTTCAGCAATGATGAACGAAGCGTTCAGGGTGCTTTCCATCCAAGGCTTACGGACTACACCGTATCATCCCATGTGTAACGGGTTGTGTGAGAGGTTCAATGGGACTCTCAAGAAGATGTTGAGGCGCATGACCGCCGAACAGCCAAAGGAATGGCCGCGGTTCATTGCTCCTCTTCTGTTTGCTTATCGAGAAGCCCCACAGCATTCATTGAAATTCTCACCCTTTGAACTGGTGAATGGAAGGTCGGTCCGTGGACCACTTCAAGTCCTTCGCGAGTTGTGGGACGATGAAGAACCTGACCCTGAAGTCAAGACCACCTACAGCTACGTCCTTGATCTAGCTGACTGCCTCCAGTCGACATGCGAGTTAGCTAAGGAAGAATTGATCAAGGCGCGCGAAGTTCAGAAAGCCTATTATGATAAGAAGGCAAAACTTCGGAAGTTTAGTCCAGGCGATAAGTGCCTGATGTTACTCCCCACTGCCCAGAACAAGTTGTTGGCGCAGTGTAGTAGAGAGAATTTCAGACCTCAACTACATAATTCAGATGGGGAATCTTCGCAAAAGGTTCCACATTAACATGTTGAAGGCTTATCATGAGTCAGACCCCGAGGAGACTGGCCTACGAGTACCTGATGATAGTGACCAGCCACTGGAAGAAACTGGGGCAGCCGCGGTGATCCCAGCTGATGACCATGATGACGAGCCCTTAATTGCTCAGTCCCGTCAGGAGGAGACTGTCGGAGATGTTTTACTTAACCCTGACTTAGCAGTAGGAGACCAAAATGCCTTAAGGTCACTGCTCTGTCAGTATGCTGATGTCTTCTCAGACCAACCTAGACTTGCAAAGGTTGCGTGTCATAAAATTGAGTTGACCAGCAATGCTCCCATAAAGGTTAAGCCATATCCGATTCCCATGCGACTACAGGACGCAGTAGACAAGGAAATTGCCGACATGGAGACTGCAGGCATTATTGAAAAGTCCTCATCTCCTTACTGCAGTCCAATGGTAGTAGTTCGCAAGAAAGATGGTGGAGTCAGGATTTGTGGCGACTATAGGAGACTAAATGCAATCACCAAAGTGGATGCTGAGCCAATGGGTGACCATATTGCCATCTTCTCTAAGCTGGCAGGGTCACGATATTTCACGAAGCTCGATCTAGCGAAGGGATTCTTCCAGATTCCCCTTCATCCTGAGAGTCGTCAGTTCACTGCCTTTGCTATTCCTAGGGGGTTGTACCAGTATAAAGTCCTACCGTTTGGACTTACCAATTCCCCAGCAGTATTTAATCGTGCCATGAGACAAGTGCTCCATGGTATCGTAGGAGTAGAAATGTTCGTTGACGATGTTCTCATTCATTCTGCCACGTTGGAGGAGCACCTCAGACTCTTGGAAGTCGTTTTCAGTAGACTCCAGAGTTTCAACATGACTGTGAAGCCTACCAAGTGTAAAATTGTGCACAGTGAGGTGGAGTTCCTCGGACATATCGTTGGCAACAATCACTGCAGGTGTCAGGGTGATAAGATTAGGAAGGTTAGAAAAGCCCCGAGACCCATGACCAAGAAACAGGTTAGGGCATTCCTTGGCCTTGTGGGATATTATAGGAGTTTTATCCCCAACTTTGCTCTCATTGCCCAACCGTTGTACGAGGTGCTACGGAAATATGCTCCAAACACCATTGAATGGGGAGAAGCGCAAGAGAGATCTTTTATCGCTCTTAAGAACATGTTGTGCAAGGAGCCTATCTTGCAGTTGCCTGATTCCAGCAAACCTTTCATACTGCACACTGATGCTTCACAAGATGGAGTAGGTGCTGTAATGATGCAGGAATTG
>NC_136961.1:14119551-14194551 GCF_032717465.1 Coenobita brevimanus | reverse complement strand
TCTCACCGATGCAGATATGCTGTCATTACC
Organism: Coenobita brevimanus; assembly: GCF_032717465.1. Lineage (NCBI taxonomy): Eukaryota > Metazoa > Arthropoda > Malacostraca > Decapoda > Coenobitidae > Coenobita > Coenobita brevimanus. The sequence goes on along the minus strand of NC_136961.1, from coordinate 14,194,521 downwards.
ACGTTAACTCTCAGCTTTCTGACATCAGCATAACATTCAGTACGGTAGCAAAAAAAAAAAAATGGATTATGATAAAGAAAAACAACAATCAGTATTTCTTACAGTCTCAGTGTCTGTCACTGAGAAATTATTTTATTAACTGTCTCATATAATGTATGACATCAGGGAAATTAAACAATCCAAAACTGACTCATGTAAGTACATGAAAACAGACCCAAGTACGTTAATTACAACAGGTTTCACCTGTATCCCTCCACCTTCAATATATACATGTCATCGTTGGATCATACCCTGCCGCACATGCCCAAATGCACGTGATGTGGTACGTACACGATCGAATGCAGCCTGAATTCCTGGAATTAGTTCATCCTCGGTGTCAATAGACGTTTCATAAACTATGATTTTAAATGGGCCCACTTTTTTTTATGCAAGGAAGAAGGAACCAAAGGCCGCGAGCCAGCAATTATTGTTCCTTCCAAAACAAAAACAAAATACAAGAGAGAGCCAAATTCAAGATCCAATCATTTCAAGATGCCTGGACACACTGCGTTTGAAAGACTGGAGAACATAGGAAGCAGGAAATACAGACAGAGGGAGACAGTTCCACGGATGACCTCTTGCATAAATGAAGGACTGGGAGTCACGGTTAACCCTTGCATCGGAAAGCTGGACAGAAAAGGGATGAGAGTTTGTTGCTAGACGGGTGCTACGCGCCCGTCGTACAGGTGGAGGAATGCATGCAGACAGTTCAGAGGAACGGTGACAATTGAAGTAGCGATAGAAAAGAGAAAAAGATGCAACAGTGCGGCGAAGAGACAGGTTAGAGTCAGTAAGAGGAGGAGAGTCAATGAGACGAAAAGCCTTTGACTCCACCCTATTGAGAAGAGCTCTATATGGGGAGCCTCCCCACACATGAGAGTTGTACTCCACACAGGGGAGGATAAACCCCTGTATAGAGTCAACAATTGTGCAGGGGTAAAAAAGGAACGGAGTCGGCTTAGCACACCCAGTCTCTTGGAAGCAGATTTTACAAGAGATGTAATATGATCTTTCCAAGATAAGTCCCGAGTAAATGAAACCCCAAGCATGTTCAAGGATGATGCAGGATTAAGCTGAATATTATTACACGTTAGTGGGTATACCTGTCGAAGATTATGTCGGGTTGATAGATATAAAAACTGAGTCTTTGATGCATTAAAAACAACAAGATTCTTTTTACCCCAGTCAGAGATACGAGCCAAGTCAGACATTAGGTGTGCCATAGCCTCATCCCTTGTTTGTTGAAGTAACTGCTGAGATGGACGTTGCGGGAACCAAATAGAAAGGTGAAGGGTGGAGTCATCAGCGTATGAGTAGATAGGGTTAGATGTACAGCCCAGAAGGTCGTTGATGAATAAAAGGAAGAGAGTTGGCGATAGGACAGAGCCCAGAGGAATACCACTGTTGACAGATCGAGGAGAAGAACCAAGGCCGTCTACAACAGCGGCTATAGAACTACCAGAAAGGAAGCTAGCAATCTAGGCAGAGATAGAAGGATAGAAACCGTAAGAGGGCAGTTTGGAAATTAAAGATTTATGCCAGACTCAATCGAAAGCCTTTGAGATATCAAGTGCAATGGCAAAATTTTTGCCAAAGTTCCGAAAGGAGGATGACCAGGAGTCTCAAAGGTAGGTGAGATCATCAGTGGAGCGTCCCTGACGGAACCCATACTGACGATCAGAAAGAAGGTTGTGATAGGAAAGATGCTTTAAAATTTTTCTATTAAGAAGTGACTCGAAAACTTTTGAGATACAGAAAGTTAAAACAGTTGGACGATAGTTAACGGGTTGGGAATGGTCACTCTTCTTTGGGACTAGCTGAATGAGAGCAAACTTCCAGCAAGAAGGAAAGGTACAATTTGATAGATAAAGACGAAAGCGTTTACCTAGGCAGGGTGTAAGCACAGAAGCATAGTTCTTGAGAACAACAGGAGGGACTCCATCAGGCCCATATGCCTTATTAGTATTGAGGCCTGTGATGGCAGAAAATACATCAGCTGAAGAAATTTTAATGTCAGCCATGAGGAAGTCAGAGGGGGGAAGTGAAGGAGGAACAGCACCGGAATCGTCTAAGGTGGAATTGGAGGAGAATGTCTGAGCGAAGAGATCTGCTTTATCAGTAGAAGAAATAGCTACAGAGCCATCAGGGTAGAAAAGAGGAAGGAAGGATGATGAGATAAAGTTGTTTGAAAGGTTTTTGGCAAGGTGCCAGAAGGAGCGGGAAGAATTCGAGTTGGAGAGTTGAGAGTATTTAGTATGGATGAAATTATTATTAGCAGAGCGAAGAACGGATTCCTGGCAGAAACGTATAAAAGATGTGATTCAAGGGTGGGTTGGCTCCGGTACCTTTTAAAGGCCCTCTCCTTGTTGCAGACAGCATTAGTACAAGCATGATTAAACCAAGGCTTTCTTGCATTAGTCAAAGGAAATGAGAAAGGAATGTATGCTTCCATGCCTGAGAGAATAACCTCCGTAATGCGCAAGGCACACTCAGATGGCTCCCGGCCATGGAAGCAATTGTCATTCCATGGAAAATCAAAGAAGTACTGCCTGAGGGCCTCTCAATCCGCAGCTCCAAAGTGCCACAGACGACGTTTATTTGGAGGGTCCACAGGCCGTACCAGAGCGATAGGACAGATTAAAGTGATAAGGTTGTGAACAGAGGAGCCCAACGGAGAGAAAAGATTAACAATGTATGCAGAAGGATTAGTTGTAAGGAAGAGGTCAAGTATGTTGGAGTTCTCTCCAAGGCAGCCAGGAATACAGGTAGGGTGCTGTACAAACTGCTCTAGGTCATTAAGGATAGAAAAGGTGTAGGCTTGTTCACCAGATGGATCAGTGAGAGAACAGGAGAGCCAAAGGTGGTGGTGGACATTGAAATCTCCTAGAATGGAGATTTCAGAGAAGGGAGAAATGGATAGAATGTGTTCCATCATAGAAGTAAGATAGTCAAAGAATTTTTAATTGTCAGTAGAATTAGGAGATAAGTAAACAGCGTAGATACATTTTGTCAGAGAATAACAGGAAAGCCGAAGCCAGAGTGTAGAGAATTCAGGAGAATCGAGTTCAGGAACACGAGAGCAAGATAAGTCGTTGCGTAAATATACACAACAGCCACCTTTGTCTTTGAAATGAGTGTAGAGAAAGTAGGAGGATACAGAAATGGGTCTGCTGTCAGTTGCCTCAGACAGCTGAGTCTCAGTTAGAAAAAGAACTTGAGGTTTAGAGGAGAGGTGGTGCTCAACAGAGCCAAAGTTAGAGGAAAGACCGCGAATGCTGCAGAAATGAAGAAGAAGAGAGTCAGACAGTGGTTCCAGGCAGCTCGAGTCGTCACCGGGAGAGGGGCGGAAGGTGGGGGCATTTATGATCTCTTCCCCCTGGGGTCTCCGAGGCCACATGTTGCACTGCCATTATTATTTTTTTTAGATTTTGGAAAAGAAAGTGTAGCATGTACTGTGCATGTAGTTTGATGTTGATAGTTAGAGAAAGTTGTATTGGAGCTCATGGTTGCCTACTCTCTGTGTTACTGAGACACTGAAAAAGTTCAGCAAAGGGGGATGGTCGGGACCTAGTCCCTAGGGGTGATGAAACGGGAGCTCCAGCTCTCCCTTTCATCAGCTTTCCATCCACTTTAGGAGTACTGCCCTGCTCGACTGATGCTACAGTCTACTCCTACACGTAGAAATCTATGGGATTTAGGTCAGCGGACGGTGCTGGGCAGGAAATGGGACCACCATTTCCTATCCACCTGTTGGGAAACTGGGCATCCAGGTATTCCCGTACAGTCATGCTGAAATGAGCAGGTGCACCGTCGTGCACGTATCACATCTTCCTGCGCTTTGCTAGAGGTACACATCATCTAGTAATGACGGTAAATCATGCTCTAAGAAATCACGATACATAGGGCCTGTTACGCTACCAGGACGTACATGTGGACCTATGATCTCTATCTATCTATATACCTAGGCTGCTTCCCCCAAGGAAAGGGAGGTAGCCGAGACAGGACGACACACTCCCCATTTACACTCACTAATTGTGCCGCACCATTCATTTATAGAAAAGCGATGCTGATATCCTCTCCGCCATGTAATATGGTGATTGGCCTCATCCCAAGCATGAATGTTGTGACTGTTAAACATCCCTGCTCTTGTGAAAGATGCCTCATCTGTGAACAGTATCATGCTATTTGGTCTAGAAACCACTGGCAGAAGTTTAAGCATCGTGGAAAGTCCTCTGGGAGTAAATGCTGAACTCTGAAAGTGGCAGGGATGAAGGAGGTGTTCGTGAAATACACTCCATACGATAAAATGACTGACCCCAACACCACTTGCCACAACGCGAGTGCTTGCTTACGGTTTCGTTGCAACTGCCTCCAGGATCCTCTCTTCAAGGTGGGGTGTGTGAACAAAGCATCGTAGTTCTGTTTCCTGTTGCCCTCAGGGTTCTGTCTATGAATGTGAATGTAGTGCGATGTGGATATTGCCGCTAGGAGAATCTTTCTGCATAAAGACGGGCAGCTTCCCTACCATTTCCGTTCGCAGAACCACAGGTCAGGTGCATATCCGCCAGCTCCATACACTAGTACTGCTGCATCCTGTTAACCTGGGGGAACCGTGATAATCCGATCAGTAAGGTAACGTTAATAAGAATATTATATCTTTAGCCCTCACATATTGGACAGATTGTGCAGCAGTAATAAGACAGTGCTGCGTTATCAGTTCGAAGTCTGGCATTAGTGCAAAAAGCCAGAGTAATCATCTTGCTTCGAGGCTTTATCACACTCTATAAAATAGGTCTGCCAGTTATGTGAATAAGGCTTGCTTTATTGATACTGTTCTTGATACTGGGTTACGTTTACAGTAGTGCACACGTGTAACAAGCTGGTTAAAGATAAATTACACAACGTTATGACCTAAATCAGCTGACTGGTAGTGTAGTGCACTGTTAAATGTACACATACATAAAACCTTACCTGTACACGGCATATGGATATTATAAACGATCAGGAAGGCTCTAGCAAAGACTACTGGCATTCGTTACCATACACAACACACACACACACACACACACACACACACACACACACACACACACACACACACACACACACACACTGATACACCAAGACCGACACACATACACACCACCTCCCCACACACCCATAGGAACAACCCAAACACACACACACACACACACACACACACACACACACACACACACACACACACACACACACACACACACACACACACACACACACACACACACACACACACACACACACACACACACACACACATCACACTGATACACCAAGACCGACACACATACACACCATCTCCCCACACACCCATAGGAACAATCCCAACACAGACAGACAGACAGACAGACAGACAGACACACACACACACACACACACACACACACACACACACACACACACACACACACACACACACACACACACACACACTGATACATCAAGACCGACACACATACACATCGTCTCCCCACACACCCATAGTAACAACCCCAAAACACACACACACACACACACACACACACACACACACACACACACACACAGTCACCCCTACAGTCACTACCTTATATCAACCATACACACTCACACACACTTTTACTCACACCCTATACAGACACCGACTCATAAATAGACACGTCATACCCAATACGTCTTACCAGGTGGAAACCTAAGCGTAGTTTACGGTGTGTTGTTGCATTATTGCATATTCCCTTCAAAGTAGTTTCTGTGTGGGTCGACTATGTTCAGTGCTTCTGATTCTGGTCGAATCCGCTCGAATGTCTAAGGACTGTATGTCTTTGGTTCGTATTACTGCAAGTGTGTGAACAACAGTATGTGTATTTATTTGTACAAAATCGTACTTGAACGAGCAACACCTGAATGAAAACTATCGCTGCCCAACCATGTTCCATGACCAATCGAACGACAACCTGAAGTGTTCGGACACGTGGCACAGACTTTGCCTTCAACAATACGACAAGTGAACAGAGTTCCAAATGATCAACATTGTCCCTCACTGCGTTCGCTCAGGCCCGTGGTAAGTTCCTAATAAACGCATTTTATCAGCAACATATCGTAACACACATGCATGAAATGATTCAGAACATGTAAACAGGTAATCATGATACCAGTACTGTGTATTATTTCACAGTGCAACTGTCACGTCATATTTTCTTTCTTTACGTGTCCGACTCTGGGCAAAGGCTGCAGGGCCTATTCCCAAGTCCCAGTGATCCTCCTTGGGGCCCAGTAGTCCTCATACATCTCCACATGTCACCACTTCGGCGCTAACACCCACCATCCATATTGAATACATGCTAGGGCTGTCTCATACTGGACTGGTGTACTGGTATTAGCGGAGGTACTTTTATGACATGTCGGCGGGTCATCTGGTAGATCAGAAAAGTCTGCTTTTTAAGAAATTCAAATTCTCAAACTTTTCCCTGCCCCAGCCAGAATTTGAAACTGGGTCCATTGGGACTGCAGGTCGCGGATAGCGCTGTCCTGGGAGCTCTGTTGCGTTATATTTCTTATTGGACGTCTTCCTCTGTAATTAAGCATTTTTAGTGAAATGGGTATAGAATAATATTACATTATTTTCCACTATACAACTGATCCTCAAATTTTGTCGGTGCCTTTCACTGTAGGCTATATATATATATATATATATATATATATATATATATATATATATATATATATATATATATATATATATATATATATATATATATATATATGTATATATCCCACCAGGGTAATAAACTTTGGGAGCGTTCTTCTGGCCAAGTACTGCATTGGCGGACATCAGGGGTGCTGTGGTTGAACCAGTGTCGCATACTGTAAAGTATGCTTGCACCCACTCGGCTTGCGCGGGCCGATTACACTTTGTTCACAGACTACACACACATCCAAAGCCACTCCAACACTATAATACACTTACAAGCACTTCTCACCCTACATACAATCTCTACCAGACAGCCTAAGCCACTTTGTAGAGATACATTGGCTGTATCGTCCCCGCTTCGGTTGGGATAGGCCGGTCCTGCAGTGGACACTCAAACGGTTGAGGACATAAGATGAGATGAGATTATATATATATATATATATATATATATATATATATATATATATATATATATATATATATATATATATATATATATATATATATATATAACATTTGTGGTAGGTGGTGGCGACCATCATCCACTCACTTGATGTAATGCTGCCTACTTCTTCCTTAGCCTTTATCATTCTTTTTCTGTGTCTGCCCTCCTCTCTTCCTATTTCTCCCATCTTTCCTGTCACTTCTTATTGCTTTTTTTTTTCCTTTGCAGTGGTTTTACGTTGAGTGTCAAGCCAAATTGTTTCCTGTAAGCCAAGAAACCATTTACAACGCTGGGTGGCAACCATATAACCAAACCAAACGTGCTCCCTGCGTGTCAGCAAATGGGTTGGTGGAGGGTTAGTGCCCCTCCACCAGTCCACTTTTTGGTGAAAACGTTGACTGAAGTCCGTAGAGTTTTGCGAAATGTCTTCATTCTGTATTTGGTTTGTAGGTAGCTTGTCCCGTGGCCAGTAACATATATTGGCGGACGATTAGCATTCGTCTCCCGAATGCTTTTATTTCATTCGTTATTAAATCCCCGACCGCCCCATGTATTGGCTCTTGGCGAGGCTGACGTACTTAAGTAGCAAGATTTGTGTCAGTATAAGTCATGGCTTGTGTGTGGAAAAGCTTAAATATTTATTAATTTTGGACAGTATGTTGGAAACAAATATGTAGCAAAGAAACGTTTCCTTTTCGCACTGTCATATCACCTCCTTGTTTTCCCTCTGCCACTCTGTTCTACTACATTCAGTCTGTACTATAATTATGCCCTCATTATTAGCCACTCTTTGTGCATTCTCTCCATATGGCCAAAACACTTTCACACACCTTTTCGTAATCATTTTATAAGGGAGAATATTATCATTTTGCTATGTAATCCTCTTTTCAGCTCTTTCTAAGCACAATATTCACCACCTTAAGTCCTTTAATAAGAGTACGTGTCTTTATTAATCATTTTTCCTTCAGACACTTTAATTCAGCACAGAAAAGACTCCCTGATCTTTAGGGGTTAAATGTTGACTTCATGAAACGCTTCACTACTGGAGATCATTTCCAAGCTGAGGAAATCGTTTGGTGGTGTAAGAAAAAAAACCTAAATAACTTTCTATGGTGGGAGGAGTTTAAGTTTTGTTCTTTTCCAGTGCTTTCACATATGCCTTATACATGGCCTATCTTGTTTTCATAATTTTCCACTGTGTGACAAGAAAATATGTTCAATGTTTTCAATGCAACCAAGTAGCTGACATTAATTAAAATCCTGCTTAGAAGGAAAACCACTTAAAGAGCAACTGTCTGTTTACTTGGTCACAGTATTTCATATCCTTGAATAAAGTCATGTCAAGGGTAACTAATTTCATTTTGGTTTAACATTATCCTCATCACCATCATGAAAAAAATAGATGTTTTTATGGTGTATAATATTACCATCAAGGTTACATATTTTACAGACATACTAGAAAAAAAAATATGTTACTGTGAACTTTAGGAAGGAGGTTCAACCTATTAATCCTTCCGTCAGCTCCATTTCCATCTCAGTGAATATTACAAACAACACCTCAAATAATACTGTACAGTCCTGTCTCTTCTGGAGTGAAGGATGGAGTCAGCAGGTTTATCATGTCCACTCAGGGGGATATGTAGATAATTAGAGTGTGAGTGAGGCAGTGAGGAAAAAAAAAGATGAAGACGTTTAGATTTACATGTATGGACTATAAGTGGGTCAGACTATTAATTCTTGTCGTGTTTCATTCTTCCCCTAGAACACGACCTTCAGTGTTAGTTCTGCATTGTTCAGTCTGCATTGCTGACTGAGGCGAGGAAAGAAAGGAAATTTTAAAAATGCAGTTGATTTGGAATTTCCCCCCCTCCATCCTTGAACAAGATCAAGGTTAGGCTGGTGAGGGTAATGTAACAAGATTAGATCAGTTTAGTTCCGTGTGCTCAGGTAAGATAAGGTTTGTTTAATGTGTTGAGGTTAGGTTAGGTTAGATAAGTCTGCCACATTTGGTTAGCATGTCACGATAGGAGAGGTTGTTATTGTCAGAATTCCCAGTAGATAAAGTAAGAGTTATCGTTTTGGAACAGAAATGGCTTACGCCACGGAAATATCCAAAATGGAATGGCCACTAGAAGAATATAATTGAAAAATTTTCTTTCCGTTTTCTTTGGCAACATTTGACTGTTGCTACTGTGGAATGCGCCTAACTCGTTCAGATCAAAAAGCCATTCCCAAATCTGCAAATATACTGTAGGCCAGAATCTTTTCCAGAGAGGGAGAGAGGTTGCCAGAAGTTATTTTTCCCCATGTTAGAGAAACATGAACGGAGGAAGGTGTGTATGTAGTCAGTGTGATGCATGTGTAACTGGAAATGTTAGAGAGCCTATAATACTCTCAGTCTTTATATGTCATCGATAAGAACTGATACGATGAAAACATATAAAATAATATGAGGACATCCTTCCAATTCCCATCTTATTATGCGCACCAGGACTTTAGTTCCGAACCGTAGGCAGTCACAAAAATGTCACGAAACAAGCACGTTTAGCATTTATACTGAAATGGCATTATCTAGAATATTATTCTTGCTGCAGAAGACATATTTCCTTTATCATAAGAAAACCTCCTAATACAGAAGGGATTAGTGAAGATTACGTCTAACTCATCCTTTTATGTAAGGTTCTGCATAGTTGTCTACCATCTGGCGTTAGCTGGAATAAAACACTAAAGCGGGCTCGACCACGATAAAGCTTTGAGTACTATAAACTCAAATCTGTTCTTACCCTATATCTTACTATGACTTCAGTGAATGGAAATGTTATAATACTCGTATTATTACAGTAGAGTCGGGAACATGGTTTTGCTTAACATTTCACCACGCCAAAAGATCTCACATCCCTCTACGTACTAGTATTCCTAAACAGAGAGTCTTAGTATGTTTCCCTATAGATAAATAATTGTCCTTTTGATATAACGCGCCAGACGGGAAGGGGATGGACATACTAAAATAAAAAGTAAACGCTGCTGAACAGTATGGTAACTTTTGTCCCCGACTGTACACATCGCCACCATAGATTAGGTTTGTTAGGAGCAGTATAAATCTGTTATTTTCTTTAATCTCTATCAAGCTATGTAAATATAAATGGAAAGGCTTACATGGGCACAGCTACTCCTTTACGACATGAATATAAAATGGAAGCTTATTACGAGATGAAGATAAAAACCGCATTATTGGTCCCTCCCATTATGTTTTATGGTGGTCTCAGGTGTATCTGGAGGGTAGGATGTGTTTGTGGCTGAGTCATAAACCACACATACAAATACAGTTTATAAGAAGGATACTGGGACAGGGGTTAGGGGTAGGTTTAGGGGAATGGAATTGGAGAAGGGACGAGCTGAGAAAGCGAGGTCAGGGCTTGGCATGCGTGGAGAGGGGTTACGAAACAAGAAGAGTAATATGGAAGCGGAAGAGAGGGGAGAGAGCTCAGGAGAGGGAAGAGAAATAGTGGGAGGAGTAAGTGGTCTGGCAATTATGTAACCTGCACCATATACCTATACTTAGTCACAGCTTTGGTAAATCTTTGTACCTTCTTAACAAATCCATAATAATATTCATATTACTTCTTTCTATTTTATCATCCAAGCCTTTATCGACCAGCGAAGAGCGTTGGCTACATGGTCCAGGCATTTAAAACAAGTGACCAGTCACTCATCCCTGAGCTAGAACTCCCTTTTCATCAGCCCTCAGGACTAGCTTTTGTCCATCCTGCTTTGCTGAATATTTTCAGTGTTTCAGTAACAAACAGTAGGCCAGCATACCCTCCCATACAATTTTCTCCGTCAACGCCAAATTACATGCCTATTACATACCACACTTCTTATTCTAAATTAAGCGAAGAATGGCGTTTCAACACCAGCCTCTCAATCCCCTTGTGAGGGGATCCCCTCACAAGGGGATGGCCATCACCATCTGCCTTTCTCCCGATGACGACCAAGCGAGATGCATGAAATCATTGTCGTACTCATTCTATATTCATTTCTGGAACATTCGTGGCCTTTCCTCAGTTTTTCTCTTAGTTGAACACCACTTCTCTTCCTCTACATCTCACCTGCACTTCCTCACTCAGATTAAGCAATCTGAGGCGACTGACAGCAAGCCCTTCTCTGTATCCTTCTACTTTCTCCATATACACTTCAAAGGAAGTGGTGGCTGTTGTTTGCATGTACGCAACAAAGTATTTTGTCCTCGTGTTCCTGATATTGAATCTTCTGAATTCTCTACTCTCTGGCTTCGGTTATTCTATCACTGTCTGATTAATTATATCTGCGTTGTGTATTTATCACCTTATTCTATGGACTGAAATATTAGTTGGAAATATTACTTCTAAGATGGAATATATCCTGTCCTTTTTTCCTTTCTCTGAAATATTCATTTTTTGTTATTTCAGTGTTTACCACCATCTTTGGTTATCCGCTCAATTCACTGACCCACCTGGTGAACATGCCTACATCTTTTCTATCCTTAATGACCTAGTGCAGATTGTACAGCACCATATCCGTACCCCTGATCGCCTCAGAGAGAGTTACAACATACTTGACCTCTTCCTTACAACTAATCCTTTTGCTTATGCTGTTAATCTTTTCTCGCCGCTGGGTTCCTCCGATCACAACCTTATCACCTTATCCTGTCATATCTCTCCAGTAAGGCCTGTGGACCTTTCAGAGAAGCAGTGGCTGTGGCACTTTTGAACTGTTAATTGGGAAGTCCTCCGGCAGCATGTTTTCGAGATTCCCTGGAATGATTATTGCATCCATGACCGAGAGCCAACTGACTGTGCCTTGCGCATTAATGAGGTTATTTTCTCGGGCACGGATGCATATTTTTCTTTTCCCTCTCCTGTGACTAATGCAAAAAAAAAAAAAAAAAAAATCAATCATATGTGTTTTAATTTAGGTGTCGGCGTGTGGAGTGGGTTTATGCAGCCTTAGTCCCCCAGGGTGGTGAGGTGAGACAGGTACTATATTACTGTCTCTATGTAGATGTTAAGGATCGACTCATGGCTTTACTGTTTATATGCCTCAGGGTAAAGCCCAAGGCACACTGAGGTCGGAATCGAAGACAGTGCCGTTTTCTATGTTGCTCTGAAAATTTTGTTGGACCTTTTGCTTAGCGGTTTAATATGCACATTGTACATGAACATTCTTGTGTATGCTGTGTATATCGTTTTAATATCGACACGATTTGCATCAAAAACAAAGAAAAGGATACTGCAGTGCAATGTGCACAACAAATCGCTAAAGATCAGGTGTTACGACTACTTGCTGCCTTGCCACTTTGAATGCGGCCCATATTCTGATACAAATTGTCGGATTGTGTGGGTCGGATTGAATGTTGGAAGCACATACATTTAAGTGGGCCATGTTGTGGTTCTTTCAACATTAAATAGCTGTCGTAATGCAGGTGACGGTGGAAACGGTGCGCCATGAACGTCGTCCAGTGATACGGGGGGATTTTATTTCAACTTTTAGCCAGGCCTACCTGCCTATCCCCGTCCTGTAGGATGGTGGACCTCAGAGGGCAAGTTAAGCCTGTAGTCCACTGGGTTCACTTTTCAGATGAATCAAGGGCTATAGCAACAGCAACAACAATTACTACTACTGCTACTACTATTACTATTACCACTACTACTGTTACAACTACAACAACAAAAACAACAAAATCAACAACAACAACAACAACTTCTGCTGCTACTGCTACTACTACTACTACTACTACTACTACCACTAAAACAACAACAACAACAACAACCACTACCACTACTACAACAACTACTACTACTTCTACTAAAACGTCAACAGCGATCACTACTGCTGCTAGTACTACTGGTACTGTTGCTGCTGCTGCTGCTACTACAACTACTACTACTACTACTACTACTGCTGCTGCTGCTGCTGCTGCTGCTGCTGCTGCTGCTGCTACACTTACAACAACAATTACTACAGCAACAACTACTACTACTCTTGTTAACACAACAACAACCACCATTTCTACTACTAATTCTTCTACCGTTTCAACAGCAACCATTTCTACTTCATTTACCTCTACTACCACTACCCTGGCCTACACGATAAGTCAGATTTTGCATTTAAATATTGGCGGTATTTTCATCAGTACTGGAGAATTGTTAGTTTACTTCCTTCGCAAATAACTGTCCATCTATTTCTTTACTTTCTCTCGTATACTGTGTCTAGCTGCTTAATATTTGGCTCTGATGAGTAAAATAAATTGCGGGCGAGGAGGAATTAGGAAATATTCAAAGGTAACTTGACATTCAGCTATAATACTGAATTCGATCTGAGTATATAAGGCCCTTGGACAGTATTATAGATGGCACAGGTGGCTTCCCAGCACAACTTTCTTGGCGATTTTCTTTCCATACTACACCCTGACTTGCTCTTGTATGTTCTTTATATATTTTCATGTCGACATATTTTTCATATTGGGGTGTAATGGACAAAATAAATCGTAGATGAAGAGGTGTTACATAACCTACGGTACATAACCATATTATAGCATATGATCCTGAATGCACCAGGATGGTAAGGGGACGACTGGCTTTTTATTGGCTTTATGGTTACCAACAAAAAACGCTCGGCACCCTCACTGTTTTCTTTCTTTTGGAAGATGAGGGCGCCCATCCCTACCTCCATGGCGCCCATCATCCACTCACGTGTTGTAGTGCTGCCTACTTCTTCCTTCATGTCTATCATTCTTTACTGTGGCTGTCCTCCTGTATTTCTGTTACTCCCATCTTTTCTGTTACTCTTTATTACTCTTCTTTCCACTTCAAGTGGTTCTACACTGTGTGACAAGCCAAATGGTTTCCTGTAACTCAGAATACCATTTACCACGCTGTGTGGTAACCATATTGCTAAATAACGGGGTGACCTACTAGGGAGGAACCTACTAGGGTGTCCCTGTTAATTGGGCGGAGAGAAGCAAATGCAGCATTCGCTTAGGAACCAGTCTCTACACTAATCCCCGTACCTCGCTGTAAGCCATTTGGAAACATTGGTTCAGTGGACGAGATAGCTCTGCAGGGGAGGTTGTTTGCCTGTGGTTAATGGGTCTGTTTGATCACACGGACTGGAGTAGCACAGCAACAACAACCTTTTTTTTGCTAAAGAGTTATGCCTAAATGTGATGTTTATCATTACCTAACAATAATCAAGTCTTTGTTTAAGACAATGTTATATTATCTGCTATTTGTTCAATGATGTGAAACTAATTTAAATTCTGAACATATAATACGTTTCATTTTTCTATGCGCGCGCGCACACACACACACACACACACACACACACACACACACACACACACACACACACACACACACACACACACACACACACACACACACACACACCTTGGACCATGTATTGTATCCTGTTTGAACAGTTTTATGAGTTTCTTTCCACTTTCTTTTGTTTCAGTTTCGGTATTTTCTCGTCTTTTAAAAACTTCTAGATTCTCTCTCTCTCTCTCTCTCTCTCTCTCTCTCTCTCTCTCAGCAAACATTTACCGCCTTTTACGGCTTGGTTCTATAATCCCTTTCATAAATCCCGTAGCGTCGTAAACTTGGTCCAGTGAGACGAATAAAGGCTGGGGGAAGAAGGGAGACGGGAAAAGGGGAAAAAATTTACTGGAATGTCGAGAGTAAAACAGATGGAATGCAAGGTACAGTCGTGGGCAAAAGTTCTGTCACTATTCCACTGGGTCTAGCGTACACTTAGGACTTATCTGTCAAGTTACTTCCCGACACGTTGTAGCAAAGAGAATCATCTATTTAGAAATAAACATACGAAACTTTTCTCTTCCTAGTAATAAAAGCAAGCGTAGAAACGTGCGAAAGTGAGGAGGTCAAATATTAGGCGATTTTTTGTCACGTACTCTTGGAAATTCGTGGTAGGTAGTGGCGACCATCATCCACTCACTTGATGTAGTGCTGCCTACTTCTTCCTTAGCCTTTATCATTCTTTTTCTGTGACTGCCCATCTCTCTTCCTTTTTCTCCAGTCTTTCCTGTCACTTCTTATTGCTTTTCTTTCCTTTGCGGGTGGCTTTACATTTAGTGACAAGCCAAATGGTTTCCTGTAAGCCAAGAAACCATTTACAACGCTGGGTGGTTACCATATGACCAAACCATACGTGCTCCCTGTGTAAACAAATGGGTTGGTGGCGGGTTAGTGCCCCTCCCCGTAAAAAAAATTACTCAAAGTCAAATGGCCGCCCCTTACGGGATTATGGCGTCCGCCAAGAGATAGAGAGACTCGAGGAATTGAAGCAGCAAATGCCTGTACGCATTTAGCAGAAGCATGGCTTACAGCAAATTTGCATTCTAGGTTTTGATAAACCAATTCATTTAAACGTAATTTTGACTGGATAGTAAGACTAAATGGACCTACCGTTCAGACTCCTGGTCATCCTCCTTTCGGGACTTTGGCGAAAGCTTTGCCATTGCACTTGACATCTCAAAGGCTTTCGATCGAGTCTGGCATAAATCTTTAATTTCCAAACTGCCCTCTTACGGTTTCTATCCTTCTATCTGTGCCTTCATCGCTAGCTTCATTTCTGGTCGTTCTATAACCACTGTTGTAGACGGCCATCTTTCTTCTCCTAGATCTATCAACAGTGGTGTTCCTCAGGGCTCTGTCCTATCACCAACTCTCTTCCTTTTATTCATCAATGACCTTCTAAGCTGTACATCTAACCCTATCCACTCATACGCTGATGACTCCACCCTTCACCTTTCCATTCGGTTCCCTCAACGCCCATCTCAGCAGTTACTTCAACAATCAAGGGATGAAGCTATGGTACACCTAATGTCTGACTTGGCTCATATCTCTGGGGTAAAAATAATCCTGTTGTTTTTAATGCATCTAAGACTCAGTTCTTACACCTATCAACCCGTCAAAATCTTCCACAGGTATACCCACTAATGTTTAATAATATTCAGCTTAATCCTGCATCATCCTTGAAAATGCTTGGGGTTTCATTTACTTGGGACTTATCTTGGAAAGATCATATTGCATCTCTTGTAAAATCTGCTTCCAAAAGATTGGGTGTGCTAAGCCGACTACATTCTTTCTTTACCCCTGCACAATTGTTGACTATATACAGGGATTTTATCCGCCCCTGTGTGGAGTACAACTCTCATGTGTGGGGAGGCTCCCCACATACAGCTCTTCTGAATAGGGTGGAGTCAAAGGCTTTTCGTCTCATTAACTCTCCTCCTCTTACTCCCTTAAACCTGTCTCTTCGCCGCACTGTTGCATCTTTATCTCTTTTCCATCGCTACTTTAATGGTCACTGCTCCTCTGAACTGTTTGCATGCATTCCTCCACCTCTACGACGGGCGCGTAGCACCCGTCTAGCAGCAAACTCTCATCCCTTTTCTGTCCAACTCTCTAATGTAAGAGTTAACCGTTACTCCCAGTCCTTCATTTATGCAACAGGTCAACTCTGGAACTGTCTCCCTCTGTCTGTATTTTCTGCTGCCTATGATCTCTAGTCTTTCAAACGCAATGTGTCTAGGCATCTCAAAATGAATGGATCTTGAATTTGGCTCTCTCTTGTATTTTGTTTTTCTCTTGGAGGGAACTCTTATTGCTGGCTCATGGCCTTTGGTTCCTTCTTCCTCACATTAAAAAAAAAAAAATCCTGTGCCATGAAGAGGTCAATGATTTCTTTGCCGTATCAAGCGATTTATAAAACATTGACAACGCAGCTTTGTTGCAGTCCAGAACTACGGCTATATCCAAATTATTGCACAAGGAGAACAATAGACATGTTGATGACAGGGACTGCTTGGCTTCTTTCATAGAATCCTAAATAATAATGAATACGAGCCAACACTTTGAAGTTCCCTAAACATCTATCTATCTATCTATTGCCAGACGCTTCAATCCCGTTTGGGGTGACCACAAACAAATCGCCTCCAAGTCGCCCTGTCCCCCGCCATTTCACTGCCCTGCTCCCAACTCACACCCCCTTCTCTCATATACCTCTCTACCCCATCCCTCCATCTCATCCTCGGCCTCCCCCTCCCTCTTCCCCCCTCCACCTCACTCACATACACTCTCTTCGTCAGTCTTTCACCCTGCATCCTCTCCACAAGGCCAAACCACCTTAGTGTGTTCCTCATAACGCTTCCTATCACATCCACATCGACACCACAACGCTCCTTTATATCCTCATTCGTCAGCCTGTCTCTCCATGTGACTCCACAGGCTCCTCTTAAATAACTCATTTCCACTGCTCTCACTCTTGACTTGTGTCCTTCCAACAACGTCCAAGCTTCACTTCCATACGTTAGAGTTGGTATCACAATATTGTCATGTAGTAACTTTTTCACTTCCATGCTCACTTCCCTGTTTCTTATCACTGCTTTCAAAGAACCAGCAACCTTTCTTCCCTGCTGTACCCTTTCAAGCACTTCACCCTCCAAACCTCCATCCTTACTCATCACACTACCCAAGTACTTAAACGTACTCACATTTTCCAATTCCTCACCATCCAACCTCGCTGTACATTCACTGACTTCACCTCTCTCAAAGACCATCACTTTACTCTTCCCTACATTCACCTTTAGATTCCGTTTCTTACACACTCTCCCAAACTCATCCACCAAGCCTTGCAGCTCCCCTTCGTCTTCACTCAACAACACAGTATCATCTGCAAACAACAGTACAGGGAGTTTCCAAACACTATCCTCTCTCACCAGGGCCACTCCAACATCCACTACCCTACCTTGTACCTCTTTTATTACCCCATCCATGCACAGATTGAACAACCATGGAGACATGACACATCCCTGTTTCAAACCAACTTTCAAAGAGAAAAATTCAATTAGTTCACCATCCACACGCACTGCAGCCTTCGCACCATCGTACATACTCTTCACAGCATTCAACAACTTCCCATCTACTCAATATATTCTTAACACTTTCCACAATCCTTGTCTATCCACCCTGTCATATGCTTTCTCCAAATCCATGAAAGCCGCATACAACTTCTTTCCCTTCTCTAGAAACTTTTTCACTAAAGCTCTAAGAATGAATATCTGATCTACACAACCTCTTCCCTTCCTAAAGCCTCCCTGTTCTTCTCCAACTAATTTCTCTGTTCTTTCTCTAACTCTGTCAATAAGTATCCTACCATACACTTTTCCTATTATACTAAGAAGACAAATGCCCCTATGATTACCACACAATTCTTTTTCCCCTTTTCCTTTGTACAAGGGAATAATTATACCTGACTTCCAATCCTCCGGGACTCTACCTTCCTCCTAGGCCAATCTGCACATCTTCCACATCCATTCTACAACTATCTCTCCCCCATGCTTCAGCATTTCACCACACACTCCATCAATTCCTGGGGCTTTCCCCGATTTAACTTTCTTCATTGCTTCCACAACTTCTATCCTACTGATTTCTTCCTGTCTTCTCACCTCCTTCCTTCTCCCAGCCATTCCCCAGCCACTTATACTCTCATTACTTCCATCCTCTATGTTCAACAATTCCTTAAAGTGATCTCTCCATCTGCTCACTTTTTCTCCCTTCTCCACTAGTAATCTACCATTTTTATCTTTCACTCCCCTGCTAACTTCACTTCCACCCTGTGTTACTCTTTTCACCTCTTTCCTGAACATTTTCTTACAATCCCTCCACTTTACACTCAAATTCCTTCCAAATTCCTCATCCAATCTCTTCTTACTCTCTCTTACTAATCTTTTCACCTCTCTCTTTCTTTCTACATATAACTCTCTCTTCCGCCTCTCAACTTCTTCCACGCCCCTATTTCTTATCCATTCATTGTATGCTTTCTTCTTTTGTGCCACAGCCTGTCTCACCTCTTCAGTCCACCACGCTGTTCCTAAACATGCTGAACGTAAATGTGTTAGACATTTAATGAATTAGCCTTACAATCAAGATAAGTTAACTCATTCATCCTCTGGTTCTAATGAACGTATTCTTAGTCGTCTGGAATCGTGTCCGTGTGTGTATGATAACGACCGGCGTGAGAAGCAATGAGGTTCGTGTTCGTGATATTGCTACCAGCTCGTTATCGTACTTGGGACTCAGGAATACCAGCATATTGTACTTTACAGGTTGAAGGAGCTTTCTAGATTTTTATAACTTGCATTGGATGGTTTACGGACCTTTAATGCATATACTAATGGCTTCCTGTAATCCAGGAAACCACTTTCACCTCACGTCAGGTGGTGACCAATTAACTTATTAACGGGTGTGTGTGAATCCTGCTATGGTCCCTCTGTTAAGTTGGTGGAGAGACGCAACTGCAACATCCATCCAGGAACCAACTTCCGCACTCCTCCCCGCGCCTCGCTGTTGCATGACGCTGTCTGCCGCATGGAAATTTCGGTTCACTGCATGGGATAGCCCTGCAGGGGCGATTGCTTGCCTGCGGTTGATAGGTCTGCTCAACTAGACAGACCGGGGTTAATGAATAACAGCTAGCGCTATGTAACAATCGTGATTCCTTACAAGTATTTGATTTTCTTCTTCAAAAATTTGCTCTCTGATACATAGTGACGTCAGACACCAATCCATCTTTTTCCTTTTCCTTATAATTTTCCTTGTCGCTCTACATCCTTTCTTGGCTCCTCGTTCCAATTTTATCTGTCTTTTCCTTCCTCTCTCTACTTTTTTGTCCTCATTTCCCTCCTCTTCTCTGCTTTCGTCCCTCGCCTCCACCATTTTTTTTTCTCACATTCTCTTAACGTTTCCTTTTACCCTCCCTTCCTCCACCTTTAAGTTTCCTTTCTTAACTCTACCATTCCTTTTTTCTCTTTCCTCACTTTTTCCCTCTCCTCTCCCTTTCTCTCCATTTTCTCCCTCTCATTTTGCCTTTCCCTTTCCGTCTATACTGAGGCACTTTCCACATTCCCCTTCTGATTTTGTTGATAAATCTGTTATGTCCACGTTTCGAGTGGGTTTTATTGCTTCCCCTCAAATGACAGACTCAGAGAGGAATGTTATGAAAGAAAAATGGAAGAGATTATATCCTTCCTCCCTCCCTTTTCAGCCAGTCTCTCACTCACACCTCTGACCTCGTTACTAGGAGGAAACGTTGGTGCATTGGTTAGCACAGTCAGTTCGAAAATGGATGAACCTGAGTTCCTATTTCGAGTCTGTCAGGCTGTTGGATTCCGTTTGTTTCCTACCATTATCCTGCTCACCCTGCAGTACAACCGGGAACCTCGATGCAATGCGGCTGGTATTCCGGGGAAGACTGAGGTTTGGCAAAAATTGGTTGTCTGCTTTAATGACCCTCCAGTAGTTGATGAGCAGTGATCCAAACCCTGCTTCGTCTTCCTCCTCCTCCTCCTCCTCCTCCTCCTCATTATTATTATTATTATTATTATTATTATTATCTATCTATCTATCTATTGCCAGACGCCTCAATCCCGTTTGGGGTGGCCACAAACAAATCGCCTCCAAGTCGCCCTGTCCCCCGCCATTTCACTGCCCTGCTTCCAACTCACACCCCCCTCTCTCATATACCTCTCCACCCCATCTCTCCATCTCATCCTTGGCCTCCCCCTCCCTCTTTCCCCCTCCACCTCACTCACATACACTCTCTTCGTCAGTCTTTCACCCTCCATCCTCTCCACATGGCCAAACCACCTCAGTGTGTTCCTCATAACACTTCCTATCACATCCACATCCACACCACAACGCTCCTTTATATCCTCATTCGTCAGCCTGTCTCTCCATGTGACTCCACAGGCTCCTCTTAAATAACTCATTTCCACGGCTCTCACTCTTGACTTGTGTCCTTCCAACAACGTCCAAGCTTCACTTCCGTACGTTAGAGTTGGTATCACAATACTGTCATGTAGTAACTTTTTCACTTCCATGCTCACTTCTCTGTTTCTTATCACTGCTTTCAAAGAACCAGCAACCTTTCTTCCCTGCTGTACCCTTTCAAGCACTTCACCCTTCAAACCTCCATCCTTACTCATCACACTACCCAAGTACTTAAACATACTCACATTTTCCAATTCCTCACCATCCAACCTCGCTGTACATTCACTGACTTCACCTCTCTCAAAGACCATCACTTTACTCTTCCCTACATTCACCTTTAGATTCCGTTTCTTACACACTCTCCCAAACTCATCCACCTAGCCTTGCAGCTCCCCTTCGTCTTCACTCAACAACACAGTATCATCTGCAAACAACAGTACAGGGAGTTTCCAAACACTATCCTCTCTCACCAGGGCCACTCCAACATCCACTACCCTACCTTGTACCTCTTTTATTACCCCATCCATGTACAGATTGAACAACCATGGAGACATGACACATCCCTGTTTCAACCCAACTTTCAAAGAGAAAAATTCACTTAGTTCACCATCCACACGCACTGCAGCCTTCGCACCATCGTACATACTCTTCACAGCATTCAACAACTTCCCATCTACTCCATATATTCTTAACACTTTCCACAATCCTAGTCTATCCACCCTGTCATATGCTTTCTCCAAATCCATGAAAGCCGCATACAACTTCTTTCCCTTCTCTAGAAACTTTTCCACTAAAGATCTGAGAATGAATATCTGATCTACACAACCTCTTCCCTTCCTAAAGCCTCCCTGTTCTTCTCCAACTAATTTCTCTGTTCTTTCTCTAACTCTGTCAATAAGTATCCTACCATACACTTTTCCTATTATACTAAGAAGACAAATGCCCCTATGATTACCACACACTTCTTTTTCCCCTTTTCCTTTGTACAAGGGAATAATTATACCTGACTTCCAATCCTCCGGGACTCTACCTTCCTCCCAGGCCAATCTGCACATCTTCCACATCCATTCTACTACTATCTCTCCCCCATGCTGCAGCATTTCACCACACACTCCATCAATTCCTGAGGCTTTCCCTGATTTAACTTTCTTCATTGCTTCCACAACTTCTATCCTACTGATTTCTTCCTGTCTTCTCACCTCCCTCCTTCCCCCAGCCATTTCCCAGCCACGTATACTCGCATTACTTCCATCCTCCACGTTCAACAATTCCTTAAAGTGATCTCTCCATCTGCTCACTTTTTCTCCCTTCTCCACTAGTAATCTACCATTTTTATCTTTCACTCCCCTGCTAACTTCACTTCCACCCTGTCTTACTCTTTTCACCTCTTTCCAGAACATTTTCTTACAATCCCTCCACTTTACACTCAAATTCCTTCCAAATTCCTCATCCACTCTCTTCTTACTCTCGCTTACTAATCTTTTCACCTCTCTCTTTCTTTCTACATATAACTCTCTCTTCCGCCTCTCAACTTCTTCCACGCCCCTATTTCTCATCCATTCATTGTATGCTTTCTTCTTTTGTGCCACAGCCCGTTTCACCTCTTCAGTCCACCACGCTGTTCCTTGCACCCCCCTCCGTCTTCTCTTCCTTCCAAACACCACATCACATGCTGCACATATTTCTTCTGTAAATATTCTACACACACCTTCCAAGTCCCCCATCTGCTCCAACTTATATTTGCCTAATCGTTCCTCCACTTATTATTATTATTATTATTATTATTATTACTATTGATATATATAAGAGTGAGAGGGGTGGAAATGAGGTATTTGAGAGGAGGATGTGGAGTTACATAGTGAGACTGTCAAATGAGGAAGTGAAGGCTCGTTGTGGTGTGGACATGGATATGATAGAAAGCTTTGGGAGAAATACACTGAGGTGGTAGTCATGTGGAGAGGATGGAGAGCGAGAGACGAACGAGGAGAGTCTATATGAGTGAGGTGGGGGGCAGGAGAGGGAGGGGGACACCGACAAAGAGATATCGAGATGGAATGGAGAGGTATATGAGAGAGGGGGGGGTGAGCTGGGAGGGGGACAGCGAAATGGCAAGGGATAGGGAGACAGGGAGGCGATTTGTTTGTGGCCACTCCTTACTTGATTAAGGGGTCTGGTTATATATATATATATATATACATACAGAGAGAGAGAGAGAGAGAGAGAGAGAGAGAGAGAGGTGGGCAGATAAACAGATTATTATTATTATTATTACTTCATCTACCTCTACATGGAAAAGTTTCGTGTCTCTCCACGAACAACGACGGTCCAAGTCGGGCAGAAAATGATGTACTATCGCAACAGACAAAGCTTCGTATGTGGGTGTAATTCCTTCCATATGACCAATTCACGGCACTGAAAAACAACACATTTACAAAAGAAACTGTTGGAATTCACGCAAGGTACATTTGCCTCAAGGAGTTCGTATACCCCTGTGTTACCTCCAGTCAAGATATGGCAACACTGCAGTAGTAGCGTAAGTATCAATGAATGAACGGCATTTGTACTTTCCTATTTACATAATGTTGCCAGCGATTATGGCGTCTGGCATACATACCCACCACTCACGTCCGTCGTTACAGTACGAATGCCCGTTCATTCATAGATATTTACGCCACTACTGTGACGCCACATCTTGACAGGAGGTAAAACAGGTGGTATAAGAATTCCTTGAGGCAACCGTACAATTTCCCTTATTCCTTTTTTTATTTTTCTTTGTTAACTTAGGACGTAGCTTTGTTATTTTTGCCACCGCTAGCTGTTTACATTCAATGGAGGGAAAACGCCTTTCAGTGAAGATGTTAATGAAGACCATATCCACACCTTGCAACTGGATAATTTTACCCACAGGTGAGGCATATCGTCTGGAGAGAGTAAGAAGAAAGATGACATTTGCTAACTGAAAAGTTTAAGTCCTTGTAAAATTCGTCCAAAGAATGCAGAACAGCAGAGACAGAAGGGCTATGACCACAGCTGCCTTTATTTAGAAAATGCGACAGTTACGGTCGGACCCGGACTCACCACAGGTTTCGTTATTTATTATTATTATTGTTATTATTATTATCATTATTATTGTTGTTGTTGTTGTTACTTATTTATTTTTGCCAATTGTCAATCTTTCCCTAGAAAAGAACACGCAGCCATTGAATTTACATCCAGAACCTCAGTTGTACTGTTATGCGAAGAGGTACAGGAAGGGGAGTACTTTGAGGGTGAGAGAGACAAGCAGAGAGACAGAGAGGGGTATGGAGGGACGTGAGGGAGGAAGGGAGAGAGGGATACAGTGGAGTTAGTTGTAGGAAAAAGAGAGGAAAAAGCTAGGGGTGGGAAGAGGTATGAGAGCGAAGAAGCTGGAATCAAGACGAAATGCTGTTCTGCGTTTTACAGACTAGTAAAACACTGTGGAAAAAAAATACCCGTCATCTGTGAGCCAGGTAGACTGTAATAATACTGTTAGGTGAAAATTTTACTATTATTTATCCATCCTGGATGACTCCCAATGGTGGTTGAGTGACGTGAACTCAAGTTGTGACTCTACACAACTTATATTAATAACTTTTCTTTCTATAATCAATGCTTTCTGATAATTGAGTTTTCGACACAGACAGACAGACATATATACATTTCGTACAAAAATAATGACCATCGACTTCGTCTACCTGGCTCAAAAGAAAAAAAAAAAAAAAAGAGGTTTCAGTGATGAACTGTTTTGCGTTGCTCGTGAAGGACTGAGGCTGCCGGTAAGTCTTGTATTAAAGAGTCAAACAGACATTAGGTTGGAGTGTGAGTGAACTGAAGAGTACCAGCCAAAACAATGCAAATATTTCCACAATTAACATCGGTGTTAATCCTCTTCCATTTTATATTAATGCATATCAGCATGGTGAAGTACTAATTATTTCTTCCCATCGAAGAAATAATTAATACTCATTCCTCGTGAAATTCATTCATTTTAACACCACAAGCTTAGTTTTCTCTTCATAAGATGATCAGACTACTTTGCTTAGCTCTAACCTACTTTATAAATGCCTCCCTAACATAGCTTTGAGCTTTCTGGAAATCAAAAAGTATCTCGTTTCGGAAATTTGCGACAGGTTCTGCACTGAACACTCTCTCTCTCTCTCTCTCTGTATATATATATATATATATATATATATATATATATATATATATATATATATTAACCACTTTCAGCTCAGCTGGTGGCCAAGCGTTGTCCGATTAGAAGATAGGTTTGCTTAGTAAACAAGAGAGAAGTACTCTTACCTAATGTCTACGCTTCATCCAATTCCATGCAACTAGGCTATAGTGTGCAAGCTATTGCAGAGGCTCTTACTCTTAAGGCGAAAATAAACTGATTATAGTTAGGGTTGGCCATAATGTTTTCTGCCTCTGGAGTTAACATGATCACCAGCAGCGTTTAAGGAACACAATAGGGTGCACCGAGCGCAAGAGAAATAAAACAATTTTATTATGCCTTTCCGATTTCTATAGGCTGAAGGAGCGACGATGTAAATGTGCTTCACAGAAAAATTTCCCCTGATTACGATTCTCATTGTATCTTTAGAGTCAGACCAAGTATATATATATATATATATATATATATATATATATATATATATATATATATATATATATATATATATATATATATATATATATATATTGGTGAAAAAGATAACTAGATCTGATGTGAGAGGTGTAAGGCTTAGAGGAAGACCACGAATAGGATGGATGGACAGTGTGAAGAGAGCACTGGATGCGAGAGGGATGTTTGTTGAGCAAGGAAGAGTGGCTGTGCGTGACAGAAATAAATGGAGAGAAATTGTGAATGAATAAGTGATGACGCAGCCCTGAGGGGATATTCTCCCGCATTTGGTCTGATCAGCTAGTCAGGTCAGATGCGGGTAAGGGGATGGGTCTGTTATGATGTGGCAGGGGTAAACCAGCTCTGCTGTCGGGCCCTGCTGCGGATGTCACTGATTGCATTGCGCAGTTGACCCTTGTGCGGTGTGGTGCGGTGAGGATCTGTCCGTTCTCCTCTTGGGGCTAAGATGCGAATGAATGTGTTTGAATGGATGAGTAAATGGGGAGTGTGTCATCCTGTCTCGGGTACCTCCCTTTCCTTGGGGGAAGCAGCCTAGGTATATAATAATAATAATAATAATAATAATAATAATAATATATATATATATATATATATATATATATATATATATATATATATATATATATATATATATATATATATATATCGTCAGAAATTTTTATACACTCCTTTGTATGACGAGTGTTAGTCTAACTCGACCTTAAGTAAATTCACATGTCTCTTTAGGAAGTTTAGGTGTAATTGATACTTCAACTCACCTAGTTATTATTCTCCTATCTCCTAGCTATTTACCCACTGATTTGGCGAAACCGTAAAGGTTACTTAGGTAGAAAGAGTCGGACAACAGATGACGACGAGCCTGATGTTTAGGTCGGTTGCCTGGGCTTCCAAGCGTCATTGAGGTGCGTATTTACAACGCGCTACTTCAACCAGATTTAACAGTAGAGTGACTGAACATGGCGAACCTCTAGTCCCTCATAGGATTTGAAGAGGTGCCAACTATTTATTAATTACAATGCTAAATGCAGTTAGATTACATCATGATATATACCAGGTGAATCTAACTTAATTTAACCTTAGTTTTTATTAAACTAAAGCCAATCCAAATATTCCCTTTATCCATATAAATATGTATTAAACCCTCATCGTTTTTCACGTGACGCATTTCATACTCCACACAAGAGCTGTGAGGTCAATGGAAATTTCCAAAGTAGTTCATGTATTTACAATATAGTTATCCACAAGGGTTAAATGCAGTAGCATTTAATTTATCAATATAAGAATCATTAAAGAGAACGTAATCTCTGCATTATAGAACCTCTTGAGTAGTTATTAATGTTCTCCACATTTTCCTCTGCTTTTAACCAGGGATGGCTATTTTAAAAAAATAAAGAGCGCAACCGCTCTGGGTGAAAATATTTCCCACAGTTTTGGGGCTGGGCAAAAAATGATACTCTGTATCATGTAATGTTTTTGTAGAAACGTCGTAGCTACCATTTATATATAAATATATAACTCTTTAGTCTTGTAATATTTAAGTCTTGAGCTTTGGTTAAAGTTATTTTGGTAATCGAAGAGCACCATATCTTGTAGAAACTTCGTAGTTTCTTGTAGTGTGTTTTGTAGATCAGTTATACATATATTAGACTCGTGCACGAGCGGTTGTTATACGTGAGTAGTTTTGTAAGTAGATAATCTTCGGTCCCATTGTCATGAAATGACAGGAGAGGTAAAGATTAGTATGGGACTATTTTTATTTGTCTTGGAAATATTAACAAAGTCTCTCACACACGAGTGAAGTATAGAGTCCCGCTAGCTACCTCCCTGTCTCGCTCTGTCTCTCTCTGCCACACTCTCGCCCCTGTTGCTAGCCTTCTTCTCCCTCGGTCTCTCTGTACAACCTTTTGCTATGATCACCCACCCCTTCCTGATCTCTGATTCCTGCATTCTCGTTTAGCAGGGGCCGTGTCACGTGGGCTACTGTATACTGTTGTTGAATTGTTCTAGACGCCTGCGTGTGTGTATGTGTGTGTATGGTCACAAGGTGCTGTTTGTGGGCTATTGTGCTGGTGAGAGGCATTCTGGAGAGGTGCTAATGTCACTTCCTTTGGCCCCTAGGTTTGACATTGACCTAACCTCTAGACTATATATGTATGTTGCTAGCTATTATGTATTAAGATATTTTAGAGTCCTGACATCGCTCGGTCACACAGCTGGCGGTACTTCGACAGCAATCAACATTGACATATGCCAATCTATTAATACATAATATTCTTCTTCTTCACTCTTAATACATAACATTGATTATAATATTGTACAGATATAATATTCAGGTTAATATTGGAATGATTCAGTAGTATTACATTTTAAACAAGTTGTATACATAATTGAACAAATGCAATATAGTTAAATTGGTTATTATATGACATATTGTAAGATGTCTATGTATAACAGACATGCGCATATAATACGCATATGGAGTTATCCCTTTAGTAATGCCTAATATTTCATCTAACTCGTGTCATGATTCTGGTAATACAGAATTGTGTGTAACATTGTATGAATTTGTTACATAATATTGTAGTAACATTGTGGTAATACATAATTGTAACACTGTATGAATTGTTACATAATATTGTAGTAACATTGTGGTAGTAATACATAATTGTAACACTCTATGAATTGTTACATAATACTGTAGTAACATTGTGGTAATACATAATTGTAACATTGTATGAATTGTTACATAATATTGTAGTAACATTGCAGTTATATATAACTGTAACATTGTATGAATTGTTACCTAATTGTACTGTAATTGTTACATATCGTTTGTAGTTACATAATTGTAGCAAGTGTAACATAATGCAATCGTTTGTCTTTACATGATTGTAATAATTGCAGTCCTGACATCGCTAATCCGGTCATGCTGCGGTCGATAATAGTGATGATGTGCCTTGCCACTTGCTCGTGGAGAACACTAATTTGCTTTTTGTTTCACTTATAGAAGGAGTTTATGTGGTATTTTGGCATTTGTAGTAACACTTACGCTCATTTTCATTTGTTTGTTATGTGATCGTTCTGTATTTCTTTTTCTTTCTTTTTTTATTTGTATGTATTCATTTTCTATAGTTTGTTTTTCTTCGATTGCCTACGCTTTTTCGGTGTTGTTCGAGGTTTCATAATTGCTGGCTAATTCCCTTGGGACCCTTTTCTAAGGTTTAGTTTATATTGCACAGATATTACTGAAAATGATATTATATAGTCCCATATTTTGTTATTTTATATAAAAAATATATATACACTATATACAGTATTAACTATATACACTGACTTGTTCACTTGTACCTATCGTGGGCAATACATGTATCAGCACTGTGTGGAAATCTTTGTCTTCACGATGGTGTGGAAGATGTTGTTGATTCTTGCTAACGTCATTTGTGTTGGCCTTTTTTTTTTTTTTTTTTGTAACTTAATTTGTCTGTTTCCACTAGGTAGCTTTAATAATTAATAAATGTTTAATACAGTTCTTTTAATCGCTCACTGAGTAACTGTGATAGTATATTCTCTTTATTACTTTGTACATGTAATAATGTATAGCTGTATGTATGAAACGCGTATTTTATGTAGGTATAAATGGTAACACTCGTTGGCAGTAAATAAATGCTATAGTAAATGAATGAACATATACAGTGTAGAATATTTATTGTTGGTGATTATTATTTTAGTGATTGGAATATGCAGATAATTGAAGTAAGTATGTGTACGTAAGTTGTAACTATCCAGCACGTTTTATATGTTTGTGCAAAATGTGTTGTCTATCACTGTGTCTATTACTGTGTATTGTATAAATGAAGTAACTATGTAACTCACTAATTTTTACCGTGGTGGGAATGGTGTTAGTGGTGGTGCAGGTGGTGAGTTGATTGACTTGCCGTCGTCTCAGCAAACACTCATCGTGACGTTGACTTCCCACACTGATAGTTGTGGTGAGTAAATGAGTAGCGGTGAGTAACTTGAGTGAAGATGAGTTGTGAATATAGGCTTGGTATTTGCTGTCGTCGTTTTGACCTTCTCGCACTGCTGCGTCAGCGGTGGAGGTTGGGGGCAGTTGGAGAGAGAGGAGGGTGAGGTCAGGTGGTTGTGAGTTGTGAGTCATATCTTCCTCTTCGTTTGTTTGTTTTGTTTTTCTTTCTTGATGTATTCTCGGTCCTTTCCTCTTGTGATTTACGAACTCTGTACATAAGTCCAAGTTTTTTAGAAAATTTTTTAGCAAGGGATTTAACATAAGCTATCTAACTTAGGTTGGGGTTTAGAGTAACACCTAGGATATCAGTTGTAGTGGATATGGGAATACTGACACAATTTAAAATTATGTGTGAGTCTGAGGAATTCTTTCTGTTGGAGAAATTAATGTATTTAGTTTTCTGAGCATTAAATGAGACCAGATTTTTTTTCTCCCCATTGATTAATTTTAGAAAGGTCCTGGTTCAGAGAAATTGCTGTGTTTATTAGGGAATTTATAATATCAAATTGTGTAAAGGAGGTACTAAATGTGAAAGAACTATGAAGGGTCGAGTCATCAGCATAAGAATGTATTGGGTTGTGCGTGACAGATAGGAGGTCATTTATATGAATGAGAAAAAGGGTTGGCGCCAAAACTGATCCCTGAGGTACGCTAGCATTTATGGAATGAACCTGAGAATAAATTCCATCTACCATGACCCATATTTTTCTGCTTTGAAGGTAAAAAGAAATTAAAGGAACCAGTGATGCAAGGCCATAGTGTGACATCTTAGACAATAAGGCCTGGTTCCATACTCTGTCAAATGCTTTTGATATATCAAGTGCTACTGTGTGTGTTTCACCATGTTGGTCTATTGTTTTGTTAATCTGATGGGTAAGAAGGCAAAGAATATCTACAGTTGAACGTTCCTGTCTAAATCCATACTGCCGATCATTGATCAGTTTAATGATTTCTAGATGCTTGACTATGTGTTTGTTAACTAGTGTCTCAAAAAATTTACCGAAAACTGAAGTTATTGCAATTGGTCTGTAGTTTGATGGATCAGAAGTTGCCCCTTTTTTAGGACCAGGATGGATATTTGCTTCTTTCCAAGGGGCTGGAAAAATTGAGGTACGGATGCATAAGCGGAAAAGTTTTGCTAATACAAGAGCCAACACTGAGGAGCAATTTTTAAGCAGTATTGAAGGAATTTCGTCTGGACCAGTGGCTTTGTCTGCTGATAGATTCCTTAATACGGCTTGTACATATCTGGTGTGAATCATGAAAGGAGATATTTGAGGGGAATCAAAATAAAGGAGTAGACTGTAGCACCAGTCGAGCAGGGCAGTACTCCCGAGGTGGATGGAAAGCTGATGACAGGGAGTGGTGGAGCTACTGTTTCATCAGCCCTCAGGACTAGTTCCTGACCATCCCCCTTTGCTGAACATTTTCAGTGTCTCAGTTACACAGAGAGTAGGCCAGCATGCTCTCCAACACAAATTTCTCTATCTACACCAAACTACATGCACAGTACACACTACACTTCCTTTTCCAAAATTAAAAAAAAAAAAAAAAAAATCATGGCGTCTCATTATCCAGCCTCGGAGTTCCCAGGGGGGGGACCATAAATGCCCCCACCTTCCGCTCCTCTCCCGGTTACGACTCGAGGTGCCTGGAACCACTGTCTAACTCTCTTCTTCTTCATTTCTGCAACATTCGCGGACTTTCCTCTAACTTTCGCTCTGTTGAGCACCACCTCTCCTCCTCTAAACCTCACCTTTTTCTAACTGAGACTCAGCTGTCTGAGGCAACTGACAGCAAACCCTTTTCTGTATCCTCCTACTTTCTCTATACTCATTTCAGAGTCATAGATGGCTGTTGTGTAAATATACGCAACGACTT
This sequence comes from Coenobita brevimanus, assembly GCF_032717465.1. Classification (NCBI taxonomy): domain Eukaryota; kingdom Metazoa; phylum Arthropoda; class Malacostraca; order Decapoda; family Coenobitidae; genus Coenobita; species Coenobita brevimanus. The sequence goes on along the minus strand of NC_136961.1, from coordinate 14,162,922 downwards.
ATCTTGCTCTCGTGTTCCTGAACTCGATTCTTCTGAATTCTCTACACTCTGGCTTCGGCTTTCCTGTCATTCTGTGACCAAATATATCTGTGCTGTTTCCTTATCCCCTAATTCTACTGACTATCAAAAATTCTTCGACTATCTTACTTCTACGATGGAACACATTCTGTCCATTTCTCCTTTCTCTGAAATCTCCATTCTAGAAGATTTCAATGTTCACCACCACCTTTGGCTCTCCTCTCCTTTCACTGACCCACCTGGTGAACAAGCCTACATCTTTTCTATCCTTAATGACCTACAGCAGCTTGTACAGCACCCTAACTGCATCCCAGACCGCCTTGGAGAGAGCTCCAACATACTTGACCTCTTCCTTACAACTAATCCTTCTGCTTACACTGTTAATCTTTTCTCTCCGTTGGGCTCCTCCGATCACAACCTTATCACCTTAATCTGTCCTATCACTCCGGTGCGGCCTGTGGACTCTCCAGGGAAACGTCGTCTGTGGCATTTTGGATTGTGAGGCCCTCAGGCAGTACTTCTTTGATTTTCCCTGGAATGATTATTGCTTCCATGGCTGGGAGCCATCTGAGTGTGCCTTGCGCATTGCGGAGGTTATTCTCTCGGGCATGGAAGCATACATTCCTTTCTCATATCCTTTAACTAACGCAAGAAAGCCTTGGTTTAATCACGCTTGTTCTAATGCTGTCCGCAACAAAGAGAGGGCCTACAAAAGGTACCGGAGCCAACCCACCCCTGAATTAAATCATCTTTATGTTTCTGCCCAGAATTGCGCTAAGTCTGTTCTTCATTCTGCCATAAATAATTTCATCCGTACTAAATGCTCTCAACTCTCCAATTCAAATTCTTCCTGCTCCTTCTGGCACCTTGCCAAAAACCTTTCTAACAACTTTACCTCATCATCCTTCCCTCCTCTTTTTTATTCTGATGGTTCTGTAGCTATTTCTTCTACTGATAAAGCAGATCTCTTCGCTCAGACTTTCTCCTCCAATTCCACCTTAGACGATTCCGGTGCTGTTCCTCTACCACTTCCCGCCTCTGACTTCCTCATGGCTGACATTAAAATTTCTTCAGCTGATGTATTTTCTCCCATCACTGGCCTCAATACTAACATGGCATATGGGCCTGATGGAGTCCCTCCTGTTGTTCTCAAGAACTGTGCTTCTGTGCTTACACCCTGCCTAGGCAAACTCTTTCACCTTTGTCTGTCAACTTGTACCTTTCCTTCTTGCTGGAAGTTTGCTCTCATTCAGCCAGTCCCAAAGAATGGTGACCACTCCCAACCCTCCAACTATCGTCCAATTGCTTTAACGTCCTGTATTTCAAAAGTTTTCGAGTCATTTCTCAATAGAAAAATTTTAAGGCATCTTTCCTATCACAACCTTCTTTCTGATCGTCAGTACGGATTCCATTAGGGATGCTCCACTGGCGATCTTCTCACTTACCTTTCAGACTCCAGGTCATCCTCCTTTCGGGAGTTTGGCGAAAGCTTTGCCATTGCACTTGACATCTCAAAGGCTTTCGATCTAGTCTGGCACAAATCTTTAATTTCCAAACTACCCTCTTACGGTTTCTATCCTTCTATCTGTGCCTTCATTGCTAGCTTCATTTCTGGTCGTTCTATAGCCGTTATTGTAGACGGCCATTGTTCTAGATCTATCATCAGTGGTGTTCCTCAGGGCTCTGTCCTATCACCAACTCTCTTCCTTTTATTCATCAATGACCTTCTATGCTGTACATCTAACCCTATCCACTCATACGCTGATGACTCCACCCTTCACCTTTCCATTTGGTTCCCACAACGTCCATCTCAGCAATTACTTCAACAAACAAGGGATGAGGCTATGGCACACCTAATGTCTGACTTGGCTCGTATCTCTGACTGGGGTAAAAATATTCTTGTTTTTAATGCATCTAAGACTCAGTTCTTACACCTATCAACCCATCAAAATCTTCCACAGGTATACCCACTAATGTTTAATAATATTCTGCTTAATCCTGCATCATCCTTGAACATGCTTGGGGTTTCATTTACTCGGGACTTATCTTGGAAAGATCATATTACATCTCTTGCAAATTCTGCTTCCAAGAGATTGGGTGTGCAAAGCCGACTCCATTCTTTCTTTACCCCTGCACAATTGTTGACTCTATACAGGGGTTTTATCTGCCCCTGTGTGGAGTACAACCGTCATGTGTGGGGAGGCTCCCCACATATAGCTCTTCTCAACAGGGTGGAGTCAAAGGCTTTTCGTCTCATTAACTCTCCTCCTCTTACTGACTCCCTTCAGCCTCTGTCTCTTTGCCGCACTGTTGCATCTTTATCTCTTTTCTATCGCTACTTTAATGGTCACCGCTCCTTTGAACTGTCTGCATGTATACCTCCACCTCTACGACGGGCGCGTAGCACCCGTCTAGCAGCAAACACTCATCCCTTTTCTGTCCAACTCTCTAATGCAAGAGTTAACCGTTACTCCCAGTCCTTCATTTATGCAACAGGTCAGCTCTGGAACTGTCTCCCTCTGTCTGTATTTCCTGCTGCCTATGATATCTAGTCTTTCAAACGCAGTGTGTCCAGGCATCTTGAAATGAATGGATCTTGAATTTGGCTCTCTCTTGTATTTTGTTTTTCTCCTGGAGGGAACTCTTATTGCGGGCTCATGGCCTTTGGTTCCTTCTTCCTCGCATTTAAAAGAAATAAAAGTACAGGAATATTATGATTTTCCGAATTTATGGTTGAGTTTGTTGAAAAAATGTTAACAAGAAGGTTGGCTTTTCCGCGTGGGTCACTTACTAGATTTACATTGGGAGACTGTAACAGTGGAATGGAAGAGGTGGTAGTGAATTTAGTTTTGAATGAATTAAGGGTTGACCAGAATATTTTGTTATCATTTGGGTTGTTTAGTAGTTTGTTGGCTTGTCTATATAGAAAGTTTGATTTAGAAAGATTGATAATAGTTTTGGCATGGTTTCTGATATTTTTATAATAGTTAAAGACTTCTTTGGTTTTGGTCCGTGTATAAGTGTTATAGGCTATTGTTTTATGTTCTGTTACTCTAGCACAATTGTGGTCAAACCAACTATGATGGGGAATGAATGTTTCCATGCCCACTTTAAGGAAATCCTGAATGTGGCCCAATGTGGAATTTGCATCATGGCAGAAAAAGGAGGTCCAAGGAACATCCATGAAAAAATTATGGAGTCCCTCCCAGCCTGCCCTGTCGTAGTGCCATTTAGTCACCACGACAGGTTCAGAGCAGGAGGGTGTGGTAGGTGTCAAACTGGTGGCTTGAATCAGACAGTGATCCGAGGATCCGAGGCGGGACTTCACTTCGACATTATAATAATCTGAATTTCTGAATTGGTTGTTAGAAACAAATCCAATACGTGGGGATTTTGATTGGGTTTGTCTGAAACACGGGTGGGTTGACTGATTAACTGGGTGAGATTAAATGAGTCTGCAAATAGCTCACATTCAAGACCAGTTCTGGCTGAATAAGTGAGCCATTCGACATTAGGGACATTAAAATTACCCAGAATAGTAATTTCTGATGCAGTATTAATGCTGAGGACACTTAATTGTGAAGACAGAGAGTCAGAAAAACTCGGCCCTGAAGGGGCATTAAGGGAACGATAAATACAACAGATATACTTAATTTTACCAAAAGAATTTAATTTGTATACGAAATAGTCGTAAATGGGACAATTAAATTTAGTAATCTCCTCCAGGGCAATTTTTGATTTAGCAAGGCAACATACGCTTCCTTTGGGTCTGAAATTTTGAGTCAAGATATAACCAGGAAAATTAAATCTAGCTAAATCAGAGGTGGAGCTTACTTGTGTCTCTGTCAGAAATAGCAGATCAGGGGATTCAAACTGGAGGAAATTTTGAACAGAGTTGGTGTTGGAAAGGAGTCCGTTAATATTGCAAAAGAAAATTTTACTGCACTGACGAGCAGATTTAGGACACCGCAACACTGGAGGTGGCACAGTTGCATGATGACGACCGGGAGGTCCCTGTGCAGACAACCCAGCCCTGCCGGTGGTGGTCACCCAAGAAAACAATACACTGATTCCCAGTATAGCAGCAGCCATGGTTCTTTTTATGGGGGGAACAGGGATGTGTTGTGGAATGGGTATGATATGTAATGACAAGATCGGTGTTTTTTGGAGAGAGGATAGCTGGTTTAAGGTAATGTAATATAATGTGGATGTGTGTGTGTTGTGTAAAGAGGGCAGCCTGATGCCCTCCACTGTGTGAGGCAGAAAGATGTGTAACCAGCTACCAAGGCCTAGGAGAGAAAATGGAATCCAGGCTAATCCTTGAGTCTCCAGGAACCTTAGTGATAAACAATAATTTTTTTGCCATGATAGATCCTTCAATCTCCTGACTCATACCATCCATCAATCAATTGACCAAAATGGAAAAACTCATGCAGAAGTCCTCGATATTTCTGAAGCTTTCGACACAGTGTGGCACTGTTCCCTGCTATCCAAACTCCCTTGCTATGGACTAACGTCTTTTGTTCCTCTGCTTTCCTAATATCTCAATGACAGAAAAATAAGAGTAAATGTAGATGATGTATATTCCAGTTTCCATTGAATTATTGCCAGCATGCCACAGGGATCAGTTCTGGCGCCAACCCTATTCCTAGTTCATATTAATAATCTCTTATCAGTTACCCACAGTCCTATCCATTCATATGCAGATGACTCAACACTTCATAGTTCATTCACACTCAAGCACCCATTCACAAAGTTTGATACTGTACCTCTAACTCACAAGTCAGTGCAGCCATCTCCATAAATTAAGACCTATCTAAGATCACTGAATGGGGACAAAATAACCTTGCCTCATTTAATGCTAGTAAAACCAAATATGCACAATTTACTAATAGTGAGATATTGCCGGTTTCGTATATTACCTTCAATGTTACTAGTACTCCCATCTCCAAAAGTATTGAAATTCTCGTTGTTTCACTTAACAGTTCCCTCAGCTGTCACAACGCTTGCTAAAACCGCCTGATTATTATACAGAGTCCGTAACTTCTTCACTGATGAACAGTTAGCTGTAATTTATAAGAGTCATGTGTGCTCTCAGCTAAAATATTGCTCACCCCTGTGGAATCGAAGTGGAGAGGTTGCACTAAATCATTTAGACAAAATTCAGAACAAAGCTGTTGGAATTATTAATTACCCTGCTATTACAAATAAACTGCCTTCCCTACAAGTGAGAAGAAATGTTGCATCCCTTACATTATTTTATAGACACTTTTACGGTAAATGCTCGACGAAGTTGCGTCCACTGTGCCACCTCTCCATGCCTTCCGTTGTGCTACACACGCAACTGGTAGCGCTGATGACTGGAATGTCACACAACCATATTGCAGAACTTCTATCAGAATTCTTTTATTTCCTAAACTGCATCTCTCTGGAACTCTCATCCCCTGAGTTGTTTCCCCCAAAACTTCAACCTAGAGCTGTTCAAGTCCAACTGTTACGATTTTTTATGAATGGAGGACACCAGTAATCTGGTGTATGGATTATTTTTTATTCATTCGTTTTTCCTTCCTGTTCTGTTATTTAAAAAAAAAATACGAGTACGAGGACAGTGTGATGTCAATAACGCTTGCTAACGACAGTGCAGCACTGGAAAGAAAGAATATCATCCAGTGCTAAAATCTTTAGATACAAAGTCTATCTATCTATCTATCTATTGCCAGACGCCTCAATCCCTTTTGGGGTGGCCACAAACAAATCGCCTCCAAGTCGCCCTGTCCCCCGCCATTTCACTGCCCTGCTCCAAACTCACACCCCCGTCTCTCATATACCTCTCCACCCCATCCCTCCATCTCATCCTCGGCCTCCCCCTCCCTCTTCCCCCCTCCACCTCACACATACACTCTCTTCGTCAGTCAACGAAACGAAAAAAAAAAAAAAAAATGGTTACCTATTCTTATTGACCAACCACAATAAGAAAGCTTTGCAATGGCTGTTGGTTGTATAGTTTATGAAGTATTTATATTATAACAAGATCTGAAGACCCTAAGGTAACTTCTTGTGTAAAATCAACAAAGCATCTGAAGATAAAGGTGTTGAAGAATGCATGTGCAAATTTAACTTTGTCTCAATAACTAGCTAACTTTATGCTTAAATTAACTATATTCCTTTCAGGTCATAAGAGGGACCACAGCCATATTTCCGGAAAGTTGCAGCTTTAAAGCTTTTGTGGTTTTCTCTAAAACGTGTTGCTGTGAAAAAACCGAGCAGGTTTGAATTCGGTACTTTTCACTATGCTAAGTGGCAAAATATCAGGCAAAAACTATTTAACAAATATTTTTACAATGGGATTTTCAACCAAATAGCTGTATCTCGATTCGTTTCTGAGATATTTCAATTTCAAACACGCAATTTGCAGAACAAAAATGAATATATTGCCTTCAAAAATAAGTAAACGTCATTTATATTTGGCACAAGGACTTGCATGGTTACCTTTGGGTACCTTCATGTGTAATATCATCAAGTTCGAAGAAAAAACGTGCAAAGAAAAATAATACTGACAAAAACAAGAAGCTTCTCCATTTATGTGGCAAAGCTTTAATTATAAGGACTGGGAGAACGAATGGAAATCTGATTAAATTGCAGACAAAAGTCAGTGTAACTGAAGAAGTGAATCAACTGAAATATCTTGAAAGTGTACTTATGGAATACTGTGAAAGTGAAGGTCGATGTAAAATAACAATGGGAAAATGGCATTTGAAGGGCAAAAACTTATCCTGACCTGGAGATGAATTTCAGTAACTAAAAGGTTAATATGGAGAGCAGTACTGTACAGAGCGATAATTGGAACAGCATAGAGAAACTTGTTGTAAGCCTTTGAGATGTTGATTTTGAGAAGGATGTTGGAGAATGGCTGGATGAGCACAAGAACAGTGACGAGGAATTGCAAAGTGTAGAAGATGGAAAAAAATCTGATTAATTTCATAAAAAGAGCGAAAGAAAAAGTGGACAAGACATACTATGGGAGCCGAGCTGTTGCAAACAGAAGTAACAGTTGGAGGCTAAAAATGGTGTGAGGCCAGGAGAAAGGAAGAGGAAATGGACAACGTAGATTAGGGAGAAGGTATCAAGACATGAGAAAAATGGCCCTCAACAAAAGCATGTACAGACTGAACCATGAGACGACCCACCTGAAGATATAACACCGTGGATGGTTGAACCATTATATATATCGTTTTACTTTGATTAAGTAACCAAGCCATTGATCACTCGGTGCAATGCATTGCCCTTGTTTCTTCCATCAATGCTAAGCATGATCTATTTACCTAATGGCTCTCTAGTAGCCTATGTTCAATCGTCTTTTTTTTTAATCCTTTCTCTCTATATTTATTTATTTATTTATTTTTTAGATAATGGAAGGTGGAAGGAAAAACAAAGGAAATAAAAATAAGTCCATGTGCCTAAAGGCATCCTTCATTCATAAAATATTTATAACAACTGGATTTAAATTGAAGTGGATTAAATGTATGTGGGAAACAACTCCATGGGAGTGAATTCCAGAGAGTAGTAGTTCTGGGGATAAATGAATTTTGATATACATGGATGGGGTTGTAAAGGAGGTGTAAGGTAGGGCAGTGGAGGTGGGGGTGGCTCTAATGAATGAGGGTGAGATTTGGAAGATTCCGGTGTTGCTGTTTGCTGATGATACAGTACTGTTGAGTGAAAATGAATGGGAGTTGCAAGGTTTGGTGAAAGAATTTGGGACAGTGTGTAGGAGGAGGAAGCTGAAAGTTTATGTAAACAAAAGTAAAGGTATGGTGTTTGAGAGGAATGAAGTCACAGAATGTACCGTGAGGTTGGGTGGTGAGGATATGGAGAATGTGAGTGCGTTCAAGTACTTGGGTAGTGTGATGAGTAAGGATGGAACTTTGGGGGATGAAGTACGTGAAAGGGTACTTCAGGGAAGGAAGGTTGTTGGTTCACTGTAAGCAGTGATGAGAAATAGGGAGGTGAGTATGTAAGTTAAGAAGTCACTGCATGATAGTATTGTGATCCCTACCCTGACGTATGGAAGCGAGGCGTGGACTTTGCAAGAGGGGAACAAGTCAAGAGTGAGAGCAGTGGAAGTGAGTTGCTTGAGAGGACCATGTGGAGTGACATGGAGGGACAGGTTGACGGATGAAAAAGTGAAGGAACGTTGTGGGGTGGATGTGGATGTGGTCGACAAGATTAGGAGAAATACACTGAGGTGGTTTGGACATGTGGAGAGAATGGAGAATGAAAGACTGACCAAGAGGGTGTATGTAGGTGAGGTGGAGAGAGGGAGAGGGAGGGGTAGACCAAGGATGAGGTGGAGGGATGGAGTTGAGACGTATATGAGGGAGGGGGGGGTGAGTTGGGGGAAGGGTAGTCGAATGGTGGGTGACAGAGCAACTTGGAGGCGTTTTGTCTGCGGTCACCCTTTGCGGGATTAGGGCGTCGGGCTATAGATAGATAGATAGATAAGCAGAGGTTCTGCATTGCGGGGGAGAGAGTGTGAGTTCATGGGCGCTCCCAGCTGCCCAAGTATTTCGAGAGAAAATGTGAAGGGGAGGCACAATTGAAGCCAGTTCGTCAGAGCACTTACGATAAAAATATTGATAAAATAATGCTAAAGAAGCAACATCTCTATGTACTGATAATGGAGGAAGGTCCTGCGTAATGGCAGGATTATTGATTAATCTAACGGCTTTATTTTGAATTTTGTCCAACTGCCTCAGTGCAACCGCTCCACATCCGCTCCACAGTGGTGAACAATATTCGATCTGAGATCGCACATGACTTTTGTATATTGTGGCCATCTGCTCGTCAGTGAAGGACTCACGAACTATATACAAAAGTCGCAATTTTTTGGAAGCATTTTTAGCAAGGGATTTAACATAAGCTGTCTAGCTTAGGTTGGGGTTTAGAGTAACACCTAGGATATCAGTTGTAGTGGATATGGGAATATTGACATCATTTAAAATTATATGAGAGTCTGAGGGATTCTTTCTGTTGGAGAAATTAATGTATTTAGTTTTCTGAGCATTAAATGAGACCAGATTTGTTTGTCCCCATTGATTAATTTTAGAAAGGTCCTGGTTCAGAGAAATTGCTGTGTTTATTTGGGAATTTATAATATCAAATTGTATAAAGGAGGTACTAAATGTGAAAGAACTATGAAGGGTCGAGTCATCAGCATAAGAGTGTACTGAGTTGAGAGTGAGAGATAGGAGGTCAATTATATGAATGGGAAAGAGGGTTGGCGCCAAAACTGATCCCTGAGGTACGCTAGCATTTATGGAATGAATCTGAGAATAAATACCATCTACCATGACCCGTATTTTTCTATTATGAAGGTAAGATGAAATTAGAGGAACCAGTGATGCAAGGCCATAGTGTGACATCTTAGACATTATGGCCCGGTGCCATACTCTGTCAAATGCTTTTGATATATCAAGTGCTATTGTGTGTGTTTCACCGTATTGGTCTATTATTTTGTTAATCTGATGGGTAAGAAGGCAAAGAATGTCTACAGTTGAACGATCTTGTCTACATCCATACTGCCGATCATCGATTAATTTATTGATTTCTAGATGCTTGATTATGTATTTGTGTAGTTTATCGTTCACCCCCAATGCTTCTTCGGAACCCAGTGTATTTGATTCCATATCCACTCAGTTGAGTAACCTTGACCTTACCCTTGGCACCGAAATTACCATTTTGGGTGATTTTAACATACACAATGTTGAATGGTTATTGCATTCTGCCCGGACTGATGACGCTGGTTTAGAGTGCAAGCTGTTTGCGGAATCGTTTAATCTCACCCAGTTGGTAAAGCAACCAACCAGAATACCTGATAATCCTGACCATAATGCCCATCTCTTGGATTTATTCTTGACAAATAATCCAGATCAATACAGGATAGAGGTAGTGTCACCACTTGGATCCTCTGACCACAATCTCATCAAAGCCTCATTAGTTAACCCTCCCACACCTCCCCGTTCTGAACCTGTCAGGGTGACCCGATGGCACTTTGATATGGCAGACTGGGATGGATTTAGAAATTATCTTGCTGATGTTCCATGGCAGTCTTCTTCTCTAGTGATCCCAATTCTACCCAGTCCCACATTTGCGACTTAATACTAGCTGGTATGGATTTATTCATACCAAGTCAACAGTTCACTAAAAGATCGAACTCTCCAAAATGGTTTGATGGCAACTGTGCCAGAGCAACAGCCCAAAAGTCATTAGCATATAACTCTTACTTAAAATCAAAAACATCTGAATCACTCTCCCAATTTAAAATTGCTAGAAATCATGCAAAATCTGTATTAAATCTATCTAAATCAAACTTTCTTCAAAAGCAAGCATCAGAACTACTTAACAACCCTAATGACAATAGAATATTCTGGTCAACTCTTAATTCTTTTAATAATAACATTAATATGTCATCTTCCATTCCCCCACTAAAATCTTCAGATGGCGACATTACAAATGACCCACGTGGGAAAGCAGATATCCTTGCCAGTACCTTTGCCAGAAACTCTACCATAGATGATACCAGCCAGAATGTCCCAGTACTGGAACTTGATTCTCCCGAAATTGCCCCATTTAAAATACAGACAAGATATGTAAAATCCATCCTAGACAATTTACCTACCAACAAAGCTCCAGGCCAGATGGAATTCCGCCAATTGTTTTGAAAAAGTGTTCCCCTGAACTTGCCTCTGTCCTAGCTAAATTATTCAGACTATGCATACGTACTTTTTTATTCCCAAATTCATGGAAAGAAGCCAATATCCACCCAGTTCCGAAGAAAGGAAGTTCTTCTGACCTCGCCAATTACAGACCAATAGCTGTCACATCTTCTCTTGGTAAGGTATTTGAAACTATAATTACTAACCACATTGTTAAATCTTGAATTCAACAACTTAATTAGTGATAGACTATATGGTTTTCGCCACGAAAGATCCACCACTGACATAATCTCTTAACTCATACCGTTCATCAATCAATTGATCTTTTTGGAGAAACTCATGCAGTAGCGCTTGATATCTCTAAAGCTTTCGACAGAGCATGGTACCGTTCCCTGCTGTCCAAACTCCCTTGCTATGGACTAACGTCTTTTGTTCCTTTGATTTCCTCATATCTTAGTCACAGGAAAATAAGAGTAAAAGTAGATGATGTATATTCCAATTTCCACTCAATTAATGCCGGCGTGCCGCAGGGATCAGTTCTGGCTCCAACCCTATTTCTGGTTCATATTAATGATCTCTTATCTGTCACCCACAATCCCATTCACTCATATGCAGATGACTCAACACTTCATAGTTCATTCACACTCAGACATCCATTTACAAAGTCTAATATCTCCACCTCTCAACTCAGTACAGCCATCTCCATAAATCAAGATCTATCTACGATCAGTGAATGGGGACAAAACAACCTTGTCTCTTTTAATGCTAGTAAAACTAAATATATACAGTTTACTAATAGACAGATATTGCCAGATTCGTACATTACCTTCAGTGCTACTAATATTCCCATCTGCAAAAGTATTGAAATTCTTGGCGTCTCACTTAACAGTGCCCTCAGCTGGACCTCTCATGCCAGATCACTTGCTAAAACCGCCTCAAAGAAACTTGGATTATTGTACAGAGTCCGTAACTTCTTCGCCGATGAGCAGTTAGCTATAAGTTATAAGAGTCATGTGTGCTCTCAGCTTGAATATTGCTCACCCTTGTGGAATTGTTGTGGAGAGGTTGCATTAAGACAACTAAACAAAATTCAGAACAAAGCTGTTAGAATCATTAACAACCCTGCCATTACATATAAACTACCTCCCCTGCAAATAAAAAGGAATGTTGCCTCCGTTGCATTATTTTACAGATATTTTTTTTTGGCAAATGCTCAGACGAAGTTGCGTCCATGGTACCAACTCTCCATGCCTTCCCTCGTTCTACACGGGCATCTGGTAGCGCTCATGACTGGAATGTCACTCAGCCATATTGCAGAAATTCTGCCTATCAGAATTCTTTCATTCCCCAAACTGCATCTCTCTGGAACTCGCTTCCTCAGGGTTGTTTCCCTCCAAATTTCAACCCACAACTGTTCAAGTCTAACTGTTACAGATATTTTATGAACAGAGGACACCAGTTATCTGGTGTACGGATTATTTTTTTTTTTACTCATTTGTTTTTCCTTCCTCCGTTCTGTTATTTATTTAAAAAAATATATATAGTGTCTCAAAAACTTTACCAAGACTGCAAGTTACTGCAATTGCTCTATAGTTTGATGGATCAGAAGTTGCCCCCTTTTTAGGAACAGGATGGATATTTGCTTCTTTCCAAGGGGCTGGAAAACTTGAGATACGGATGCATAAGCGGAAAAATTTTCCCAATACAGGAGCCAACACTGAGGAGCAATGTTTAAGTACTATTGAAGGAATTTCATTTGGACCAGTAGCTTTGTCTGTTGAGAGATTCTGTAATACAGCTTGTACATATCTGGTGTGAATCATGAAAGAAGGTATTTGAGGGGAATCAAAATCAAGTACAGGAATATTGTGATTTTCTCTGTTTAGGGTTGAGTTTGTTGAAAAAATGTCAACAAGAAGTTTGGCTTTTAAACGTGTGTCACTTACTAGATTTCCATTGGGGGACTGTAACGGTGGAATGGAAGTGGTGGTAATGAAGTTAGTTTTGATTGAATTAAGGGTTGACCAGAATATTTTGTTATCATTTGGATTGTTTAGTAGTTTGTTAGCCTGTCTATGTAGAAAGTTTGATTTAGAAAGATTGATAATAGTTTTGGCATGGTTTCTGATATTTCTATAATAGTTAAAGGCTTCTTTGGTTTTGGTTCTTGTATAAGTGTTATAGGCTATTGTTTTATGTTCTGTTACTCTAGCACAATTGTGGTCAAACCATTTAGGAGAATTACATATTATTCTGCAACTATGATGGGGAATGAATGTTTCCATGCCGACTTTAATGAAATCCTGTATGTGGCCCAATGTGGAATTTGCATCATGGGAGAAAAAGGAGGTACAAGGAACATCCATGAAAAAATTATGGAGTCCCTCCCAGTCTGCCCTGTCATAGTGCCATTTAGTCAACACGACCTGTTCAGAGCAGGAGGGTGTGGTAGGTGTTAAAATTGTGGCTTGAATCAGACAATGATCCGAGGATCCGAGGGGGAGCTTCAGTTCGACACTATAATTACCTGAATTGGTTGTTAGAAACAAGTCCAGTAGGTGGGGATTTTGATCGGGGTTGTCTGGTACACGGGTGGGTTGACTGACTAACTGGGAGAGATTAAATGAGTCTGCAAATAGCTCACATTCAAGACCAGAGTCATCAGTTCTGGCTGAATAAGTGAGCCATTCGACATTATGAACATTCAAATCACCCAGAATAGTAATTTCTGATGCAGTATTAATGTTGAGGACACTTAGTTGTGAAGACAGAGAGTCAAATAAACTCGGCTCTGGAAGGGCATTAGGGGAACGATAAACACAACAGATATACTTAACTTTACCAAAAGAATTTGTTTTGTATATGGAATAGTCGAAATAAGGACAATTAAATTTATTAATCTCCTCCAGGGCAATTTCTGATTTAGGAAGGCCACATACGCCTCCTTTGGGTCTGAAAGTTTGAATCAAGTTATAACCGGGGAAATAAAATCCAAATCAGAGGTGAAACTTACCTGTGTCTCCGTCAAAAGTAGCAGATCAGGGGATTCAAACGAGGAAATTTAGAGCCATAACCAGTCTTTCACGCCCTTCGTTTCTATTTTCCATTTTTTTCTCTTTTGCCTCTTTTTATTCTCTTCTCCCCTTCTTCGTCTCCATTTTCTCTTTCTCTTCCTTCCGTCACCAAGTCAGCCAATTGAAGAGAGGCTGAGCCATAAATCGACTATCTCTCCCATAGTCATGAATATAAGAAGAAGGCTATTTAGCTTTGATCACGCTTTAGAGAAATGAGAGTGAGAGGAAGAGCGAAAATTACAGTATACTGCAGGAGAGGCAGAAGAGAAGCAGAAGGCGGAAGAGTAGGAGCGGAAGTATGGGGAGAAGAATTTGAATAACCGGTTTAAAAAATGGCTAGTGCTATCATCTCATATGTAGTTTGCCAGTCACTGAAAGGTTTTGGCATTTTCTGAACTCACTGAAGTCGAGTGGTGGTAGCTAGAAAGAAAAGTGTCAGCGTACTTAAACAATTTTTCATCTGCTTTCCAGAGAGCAATTCTTTAAACCGACCTCCTGCTCACTTCCCTCTGCTCATAAATTGTCACCCTTAACCCAGCTGTGGTGTTATCCATGCTTGACTGAACGTTCATTCCCTGGCACACGTCTTGACATGTTCACCCAGACGACGTAGCGAAAGGGTTGGTTAAGGCCATATTTAACATTTCCAGTTGCAATAATCTTTTGCGACTTGAATAAAAACGTCAAGAGAGTAAAACCAAGATTAACACGCAGTGGAGGGGTTGAACTGCCACTGATAAATACTTATGAGTTTTTTGTTCATCCTAAACTTGACGTATGCAGATAATACTGAGATACTTTCGAAGGTGAATGGAATATTTATAGAAATATTTATGTCTGTGAACGAAGAGGTTTGAAAGTAAATGTAGATAAGAAAAAAAAATGAATGGTGGGGGTGTGAATCACGGTGTCTGTTTGTGAGATAGAACAGACTGGAATCTATTTATGAGTTTAGGCGCTGCAGTGAGAGAAGAGAGAAATACATGTACAAATGAAGCGGAGAAGAGAATGATCCAAGGAAGCATACTGGCTTGTGTTATGAAGGCTCACAGTTACATATATATGAGAAAGACTTCAGAATGACGTGAGATTAAGATAGATAGATAGATAGATAGAGAGATAGAGAGAGAGAGAGAGAGAGAGAGAGAGAGAGAGAGAGAGAGAGAGAGAGAGAGAGAGAGAGAGAGATGAGTAGAAAATGGACTGGAAACGACTATTTGCTTGGGTTGTGTAGGCTGAATAGAATAACAAATGTGAAGATTTGCGAAAGCTGTGAAGCATGCATGTTAACTGCCTATAGGGTAAATGAGTGAGTGTTTAAGAAAGGATCACAGAAAGAATGGATGCGAACTGAGTGGGAGAAAGAAAAAGGGTATGTATAAACGAGTTTGAGGGTAGAACGAGACGTGGAAGGCCGAAGTCAAATAAGACGATAGGGCACCATTGAATGTAAGTGAAATCCCGGTACATATGCATAAGCGAGATACTGCAGATCGGAGAGCAGTTATAATTAAACAAAGTAACTATTCCTCCTAGATGATGTATGCATTGAAATACATAGGAAAGGTTTGCACTCCTTTTATAACCTGCCATATCATGAATCACATTACTGGTTGCACTGTTTAGTGTCTGAACTGGATCCGAGAATTTCGAGGGATGTGATGACTAGCCAATAGGTGTTTCAGTTTCTTGATCCCTCATATTCCTTGTTTTATTTGAAAATTGTGTAATTATGATGATAATTGTGATTATTATTATATTCATTTTACCAAAGTCGATTATCAGGTTTTGTCTTAAAGATTACCATAAAGAACAGATACAATAGTAATGATCGCCAATATAATGTAACTTAGCCTATGTCAACCCGCTCATTCAGATGACTGTCTATTGCCCGACGCCTTAGTTCCGGAGGGATCAGCCACGAGCATCCCTTACAGAAAGTTCTGTCCTCTGTCATCAGGCGGATCTCTCTCCATCTTACACTCTACTCATTCATATATCTTTCCACCCCATCTTTGGCCCCTCTCTCATCTTCCCTCCCTCTCCACGTCGGTTACATACACTCTCACATTCAGTGTGTTGAACTCCATTCTCTCCACCTGACCAAACTGTCTCCGGGTACTTCTGTCATTTCCTTGCACATCCACATCCGCTCCACAATCCTCCCGAACTTCTTAATTGTTAGTCTGTCTCTCCACGTTACTCCACATATTTTTCTCAGAAAACCAGCTTGAGATATTTTCACTTTGTGACTAATGCCCTTTAAACAAAGTCTAGGTTTCGCTTCCATAAGCTATAGTGGGTATAATACTTCTGACGTTAACAACTTTACTTTTATGCTTACCTTATTCCTGCCAACCACCCTCAGCGTACCTACAACCCTCCTTTCCTTCTGTACCTTTTTTAGCACTGCGTCCTCTAGAATCCCATCTTTGCTCTTATTTATTCATTTGAACTCATTCACGTTTTCCATTCAGCCTCAGTACGGACTCCCTGGCTTTATTTCACCCAAAAAATATTTTAAAACATAGATGGGAACGCCCATTATCCACTCACTTGATGTAATGTTTACTTATATATTCCATTACCCCTGTCATTCTTTTCTGTGTCTGCCTTCCTCTCTTCCCTTTTCTCCTCATCCTCACTGCAACCTTTTAAAACTGTTCTTTTCATTTATGGTGAATTTACATTGAATGGAAAACGTAACTGTTTCTTGTAACCCAGGAAACCATATTTTATAACGCTGGGTGATAACCATACAACCAAATAACGGGGTCTACTATGGAGCCCCTTTTAACTGAGTGGAAAGACGTAAATGCGGCATCCATTCAGAAACCAAACCTTTACACTCCCCGCCTGGCTGTGGCGGGATGCTGTCTGCCTCAAGGGGACATGAGTTCACTGCACGGGAAGACCCTGCAAGGACGATTGCTTTCCTGTGGTTGAAAGGTCCGCTGTGCCATTTAGACTGTTACCTAACAACAACAACAACAACAACAATAACAACAAAACAACAACACCAACAATACCAACAACATTTTAAGAGGCAGCAGTGGCAGGATGGAAAGAACCTCAACAACATAGCTTAGTAATGGAAAACTCTGAAACTTTTCCGACTCTATTTGTATGAAAATGAGAGGTTATTAAGGATTGTAAAAAATGCATATTGCCGTATGATTAGCTTGAGCAGCGAGGGGATGATGGGAGGGCGGAAGGAGCATGATTTAAAAAGTTTCGGCTCCTCTTCGCTCTCCCAGTAGGGGAATTTGGTGGACGAATGGGTTGGAGAGCTGTGTACGATAGGAAATTGGCAGAAACCCACTGCCGTCATGAGCGGGTGCCACCATGGTGTAGCCATACCCCGTCGCTGTCAGGTATTCATTTAGACTATAACCTGTTCCATGAACTTGTTCATTGTTTCTGTATCGGTGTGAGTAATTATGAAACCTGCCTCCTCCCCCAATTCCTACCAAGACAAAAAAGAAAAAAGAAATATTACTTTTTCGGGGCACAAACGCACACGAGCACACATTAGTGTAATTAACGCATTTTTCTAAACGCACTTGTCTCGTGACACACTATTTCCGTATATTAGATTGTGTTCTCATTGGCTTAGGAGACTGCATAACGTCACTTCCTCTGCATCATATTTTGCATATTGCACATCCATATTTTCTTGTGTGCTCTTGATACAAAACATATAATCATTAAAGATATATGAAGAAAATACAACAAGCTTTTTAAGTGTAATATGCAAAATAAATAGCCAGGAATGAAGTGTATCGAAGTTTTCCACATCAACGATAGTAACTGTCATAGTGTTGCTGGACCGCTGACAGTCTAATGCATCTTAGCTCCTTCAGTATGTTTTTTTTTTTTTTTGTGCTAAATATTATACTTGCTATTTCTAGACAGTTCCATTTAGATGGGGAAAGAAAAGCTGAACTCCTGGGGTTAGGCATTAACTCTTTACTACTTACTGTAACTAAATAAAACAAAAGAATAAAATAAAGAAGACATCCTTGGGCTGGAGGATCAACGTTCACTTGAAGGCATGACAGTGTGGTATTATTCACCCATATTTCAAAGACCAGCCAGAATTAGTACGAGGGTGTACTATCTGATGGCATTAAAGTAATAAAAGAAAGGCATACGAAAGATGAAGAATCACTGAAGATCAGATACAAAGTATCAGTGACGGTGGTGCAGAAGAAAGTGAAATTTAACGAGAACCGATGGAAATGGTAATACCCTATGGAAGACAATGTAAAATACACAAAGGTGTTCACAATCGAAGATAATGTAAAATGTAAAAGGGGCTCTTTTTTCCTGATACCGACGATGTCGATGCCCTGTTTTGTTTGCAATAAACATCCGTCTAAATAAGTTAATTACAAAGATTTTTCGGTAATATAGTTTTGGTATATCACTATGATTTTATTTAGCTTAGGAGAGATTAATCGAACTGTATAGGTTATTAGGTAAATTTCCTTATCCACCCATTAGTGGAATTCTTTCCAATTTCAGTATATACTGTATATCGCCTGGTAACTACTTAATTGAAATGAAAAAGACAATAATTGCCCCGCAATTACTGCGAGACATATAGTTTCCTCACTGTGTACCTTCACAGGTTTGCACGAGTCAAGTAATACACACCAATTCTATATTTCTCCTTCTTTCCCCCATATTAATCCCCTCAAAAAACACACACAAAACAACAACAACAACATCACCAGTAATGGAGACACTTCAGCAATAAACGCCAGTAATAAAATGATGTATTGGGGTCGCTTCCACAATATAATCAGTGTATGTCTTACCTTCTGCCCTTTTATCATCGTCTTAGTCACCTCTCCTCCTCTAAACCTCACCTTCTCTTCCTAACTGAGACTCAGCTGTCTGAGGCAACTGACAGTAAACCCTTTTCTGTATCCTCCTACTTTCTCTATACTCATTTCATAGCCAAAGGTGGCTGTTGCACACATATACGCAACGACTTACCTTGCTCTCGTGTTCCTGAACTCGATTCTTCTGAATTCTCTACACTCTGGCTTCGGCTTTCCTGTCACTCTCTGACTGAATATATCTGCGCTGTTTACTTATCTCCTAATTCTACTGACTATCAAAAATTCATCGACCATCTTACTTCTACGATGGAACACATTCTGTCCATTTCTCCTTTCTCTGAAAAATCCATTCTAGGAGATTTCAATGTTCACCACCAACTTTGGCTCTCCTCTAATTTCACTAATCCACCTGGTGAACAACCCTACACTTTTTCTATCCTCAATGACCTAGAGCAGTTCGTACAGCACCCTATTTGTATCCCTGTCCACCTTGGAGAGAGCTCCAAAATACTTGACCTCTTCCTTACAACTAATCCTTCTGCATACACTGTTAATCTTTTCTCTCTGTTGGGCTCCTCCGATCACAACCTTATCACCTTAACCTCTCCTATTGCTCCAGTCGGCCTGTGGACCCTCCAAAGAAACGTTGTCTGTGGCACTTTGGAGCTGTGGATTGGGAGGCCCTCAGGCAGTACTTCTTTGATTTTCCCTGGAACGATTATTGCTTCCATGACCGGGAGCCATCTGAGTGTGCCTTGCGCATTACGGAGGTTATTCTCTCGGGGATGGAAGCATACATTCCTTTCTCATATCCTTTGACTAATGCAAGAAAGCCTTGGTTTAATCACGCTTGCTCTAATGCTGTCCACAACAAAGAGAGGGCCTATAAAAGGTACCGGAGCCAACCCACCCCTGAATCACATCATCTTTACGTTTCTGCCCGGAATCGTGCTAAGTCTGTTCTTCGTTCTGCTAAAAATAATTTCATCTGCTCTAAATGCTCTCAACTCTCCAATTCGATTTCTTCCCGTTCCTTCTGGCACCTTGCCAAAAACCTTTCTAACAATTTTACCTCATCATCCTTCCCTCCTGTTTTCTACTCTGATGGCTCTGTAGCTATTTCTTCTACTGGTAAAGCAGATCTCATTGCTCAGACTTTCTCCTCCAATTCCACCTTAGACGATTCTGGTGCTGTTCCTCCATCATTTCCCCCCCTCTGACTTCCTCATGGTTGACATTAAAATTTCTTCAGTTGATGTATTTTCTGCCATCACTGACCTCAATACTAACAAGGCATATGGGCCTGATGGAGTCCCTCCTGCTGTTCTCAAGACCTGTGCTTCTGTGCTTACACCCTGCCTAGGCAAACTCTTTCACCTTTGTCTATCAACTTGTACCTTTCCTTCTTGCTGGAAGTTTGCTCTCATTCAGCCAGTCCCAAAGAAGGGTGACCATTCCCAATCCTCTGACTATCGTCCAATTGCTTTAACATCCTGTATCTCAAAAGTTTTCGAGTCAATTCTTAATAGAAAAATTTGAAAGCATCTTTCCTATCACAAGCTTCTTTCTGATCGTCAGTATGGGTTCCATCAGGGACGCTCCACTGGCGATCTTCTCACCTACCTTGCAGATTCCTATTCATCCTCCTTTCGGGACTATGGCGATAGCTTTGCCATTGCACTTGACATCTCAAAGGCTTTCGATCGAGTCTGGAATAAATCTTTAATTTCCAAACTGCCCACTTACGGCTTTATCCTTCTATCTGTGGCTTCACCTCTAGCTTCCTTTCTGGTCGTTCTATAGTCGCTGTTGTAGACGGTCATCGTTCTTCTGCTAAATCTATCAACAGTGGTGTTCCTCAGGGCTCTGTCCTATCACCAACTCTCTTCCTTTTGTTCATCAATGACCTTCTAAGCTGTACATCTAACCCTATCCACTCATATGCTGATGACTCCACCCTTCACCTTTCCATTCGGTTCCCGCAACATCCATCTCAGCAGTTACTTCAACAAACAAGGGATGAGGCTATGGCACACCTCATGTCTGACTTGGCTCATATCTCTGACTGGGATGAACACAATCTGGTTGTTTTTTAATGCATCAAAGACTCAGTTCTTACACCTATCAATCCGACAAAATCTTCCACAGGTGTACCCACTAATGTTTAATAATATTCAGCTTAATCCTGTATCATCCTTGAACTTGCTTGGGGTTTCATTCATTCGGGACTTGTCTTGGAAAGATCATATTACATCTCTTGTAAAGTCTGCTTCCAAGAGATTAGGTGTGCTAAGCCGACTCTGTTCCTTCTTTACCCCTTCACAACTGTTGACTCTATACAGGGGTTTTATCCGCCCCTGTGTAGAATACAACACGCATGTGTGGGGAGGTTCCCCACATACAGCTATTCTCAATAGGATGGAGTCAAAGGCTTTTCATCTCATTAACTCTCCTCCTTTTACTGACTCCCTTCAACCTCTGTCTCTTCGCCGCACTGTTGTATCTTATCTCTTTTTCTATCGCTACTTCAATGGTCACTGCTTCTCTGAACTGTCTGCCTGCATTCCTCCACCTCTACGACGGGCCCGTAGCACCCGCCTAGCAGCAAACTCTCATCCCTTTTCTGTCCAGCTCTCTAATGCAAGAGTTAACCGTTACTCCCAGTCCTTCATTTATGCAACAGGTCAGCTCTGGATCTGTCTTCCTCTGTCTGTATTTCCTGCTTCGTATGATCTCCAGTCTTTCAAACGCAGTGTGTCCAGGCATCTCGAAATGATCGGATCTTGAATTTGGCTCTCTCTTGTATTTTATTTTTCTGTTGGAGGGAACAGTTTTTACGGGCTCGTGGCCTTTGGTTCCTTCTTCCTCACAAAAAAAAATATTTATTTATTTTTCTGTTTCCCTCTTTGTTTCCTTTCGTGAGTTCTGCTCTTCTCTCCTGAAGATTTCCATTATCTTCCTTCTCTTCACTTGACTTCTTGCACACCATTGCCAGTGGTTTACAGCCTTTGACCTCATATTAACACTCTGCTATTACTGTTATTAAAATACTCCCCTCTCGTCTTCCGTTGCTGACTTCCATCAGTTTTTTCCTCGTCTGACCGTCTTCACTTGTTTTCCTTTTTCACTTTTCCCTTCACACAACTCCATCAATGAATTTATGTTTTCTTCTGTCTTTATACCTGTAACGGGGATTCCCATATAAAGTCATTCATCTTGCAGGGACCAGAGGATAAGCTACTGCAATTCATCTGTACACATACGAGTATGTGTTTAGTCTCTAGCTTATGGTAGTATTGCATGATCAAAGCACCCCCAGTCACCGGTACAGGACCGAATCCATGCGAATGACAAAGTTGCCACTAAGCCTGAGACGTTTTACAAAGTAGACTATCAGGTATATCTGAAATACTGGTGCAGCGATTTATCTGTTACCCTTCTGTTTGCTTTGGTAAACTGTATCAGTGAACTTATTTTCCCGTCTTTACCATTTTTGACAGCCCGATCCATGTCGCCTACGACGTTAACATACCTTCATATGTCGCCGTATTGAAGCTAATATCCACTGTCCAGTACAAAACAAACAAAGATGAGGAAGAGATGGCAATAAAAAAAAGGGGGGGGGGATGGGGGGATGGGGGAGATACAGGAAATCAGACAATGTCCATAAGAATAAACTGTACCCTGCAATGCAAACCTCGGACTGAACATTTGATAGAAAATCTGAAGTAGTGGTCCTAGGAGTAGACTGTAACACCAGCCGAGCAGGGCAGTACTCCCAAGGTGGATGGAAAGCTGATGAAAGGGAGAGCTTGAGCTCCCTTTTCATCAGCCCTCGGGACTAGGTCCCGACCATCCCCCTTTGCTGAACTTTTTCAATGTCTCAGTAACACAGAGAGTAGGCCAGCATGCTCTCCAGTACAAGTTTTTCTAACTATCAACAACAAACTACATGCACAGTACACATCACACTTCCTTTTCAAAATTAAAAAAAAAAAAAAAAAATGGCGTCGACTAACATAGCCTCGGAGTTCCCAGGGGAGGGGACCATAAATGCCCCCACGTTCTGCCTCTCTCCCGGTGACGACTCGAACTGCCTGGAACCACTGTCTGACTCTCATCTTCTTCATTTCTGCAACATTCGTGGCCTTTCCTCTAACTTTTGCTCTGTTGAGCACCACCTCTCTTTCTCTAAACCTCACCTTCTTTTTCTAACTGAGACTCAGCTGTTCGAGGCAACTGACAGCAAGCCCTTTTCTGTATCCTCCTACTATCTATATACTCATTTCAAAGCCAAAGGTGGCTGTTGTGTATATATATGCAACAACTTATCTTCTTCTCGTGTTCCTGAACTCGATTCTTCTGAATTCTCTACACTCTGGCTTCGGCTATCCTGTCATTCTCTGACTAAATATATCTGCGCTGTTTACTTATCTCCTAATTCCACTGAATATCAAAAATTCTTTGACTGTCTTACTTCTACGATGGAACACATTCTATGCATTTCTCCTTTCTCTGAAATTTCCGTTCTAGGAGATTTCAATATTCACCACCACCATTGGCTCTCCTCTCCTTTCACTGATTCACCTGGTGAACAAGCCTACACCTTTTCTATCCTCATATGACCTAGAGCAGCTTGTACAGCACCCAACCCGTATCCCTGACCGCCTTGGAGAGACCTCCAACATACGTGACCTCTTCCTTACAACTAATCCTTCTGCTTACACTGTTAATATTTTCTCTCCATTGGGCTCCTCCGATCACAACCTTATCACCTTAACCTGTCCTATTGCTCTGGTACGGCCTGCGGACCCTCCAAAGAAACATCGTCTATGGCACTTTGCAGCTGCGGATTGGGAGGCCCTCAGGCAGTACTTCTTTGATTTTCCCTGGAATGATTATTGCTTCCATGGCCGGGAGCCATCTGGGTGTGCCTTGCGCATTATGGAGGTTATTCTCTCGGGCATGGAAGCATACATTCCTTTCTCATTTCCTTTGACTAATGCAAGAAAGCCTTGGTTTAATCATGCTTATTCTAATGCTGTCTGCAACAAAGAGAGGGCCTATAAAAGGTACGGAAGCCAACCCACCCCTGAATCACATCTTTTATACGTTTCTGCCCGGATTCGTGCTAAGTCTGTTCTTCGCTCTGCTAAAAATAATTTCATCCGTACTAAATGCTCTCAACTTTCTAACTCGAATTCTTCCCGCTCCTTCTGGCACCTTGCCAAAAACCTTTCTAACAACTTTACCTCATCATCCTTCCCTCCTCTTTTCTACTCTGATGGCTCTGTAGCTATTTCTTCTACTGGTAAAGCAGATCTCTTCACTCAGACTTTCTCCTCCAATTCCACCTTAGACGATTCCGGTGCTGTTTCTCCATCATTTCCCCCCTCTGACTTCCTTATGGCTGACATTCAAATTTCTTCAGCTGATGTATTTTCTGCCATCACAGGTCTCAATACTAATAAGGCATATGGGCCTGCTGGAGACCCTCCTGTTGTTCTCAAGAACTGTGCTTGTGTGCTTACACCCTGCCTAGGCAAACTTTATCGCCTTTGATTATCAACTTGTACCTTTCCTTCTTGCTGGAAGTTTGCTCTCATTCAGCCAGTCCCAAAGTAGGGTGACCATTCCCAACCTTCTAACTATTGCCCAATTGCTTTAACGTCCTGTATCTCAAAAGTTTTCGAGTCAATTCTTAATAGAATAATTTTATAGCATCTCTCCTATCACAACCATCTCTCTGATCATCAGTATGGGTTCCGTCAGGGACGCTCCACTTGCGATCATCTCACCTACCTTTCAGACTCCTGGTCATCCTCCTGCTGGAACTTTGGCGAAAGTTTTGCCATTGCACTTGACATGTCAAAGGCTTTCGATCGAGTCTGGCATAAATCTTTAATTTCCAAACTGCCCACTTACGGTTTCTATCCTACTATCTGTGCCTTCATCTCTAGCCTACTTTCTGGTCGTTCTACAGTATAGCCGCTGTTGTAGACGGCCATCGTTCTTCTCCTAGATCTATTAATAGCTGTGTTCCTCAGGACTGTCCTATCACCAACTCTCTTCCTTTTATTCATCAGTGACCTTCTAAGCTGTACATCTAACCCTATCTACTCATACGCTGATGACTCCACGCTTAACTTTTCCATTTGGTTCCTGCAACGTCCATCTCAGCAGTTACTTCAACAAACAAGGGATGAGGCTATGGCACACCTAATGTCTGACTTGGCTCGTATCTCTAACTGGGGTAAATATAATCTGGTTGCTTTTAATGCATCGAAGACTCAGTTTTTGCACCTATCAACCCGACAAAATCTTCCACAGGTATACCCATTAATGTTTAAAAATATTCAGCTTAATCCTACATCATCCTTGAACATGCTTGGTGTTTCATTTACTCGGGTCTTCTCTTGGAAAGATCATATTACATCTCTTGTAATATCTGCTTCCAAGAGATTGGGTGTGCTAAGTCGACTCTATTCCTTCTTTACCCATGCACAATTGTTGACTCTATACAGCGGTTTTATCCACCCCTGCGTGGAGTGCAACTCTCATGTGTGGGGAGGCTCCCCACATAGAGCTCTTCTCAATAGGGTGGAGTCAAAGGCTTTTTGTCTCTTTAACTCTCCTCCTCTTACTGACTCCCTTCAACCTCTGTCTCTTCGCCGCACTGTTGCATCTTTGTCTCTTTTCTTCGCTACTTCAATGGTCACTGCTCCTCTGAACTGTCTGCATGCATTCCTCCACCTCTACAACGGGCGTGTAGCACTCGTCTAGTAGCAAACTCTCATCCCTTTTCTGTCCAACTCTCTAATGCAAGAGTTATCCGTTAAACCCAGTCCTTCATTTATGCAACAGGTCAACTCTGGAACTGTCTCCCTCTGTCTGTATTTCCTGCTTCGTATGATCTCCAGTCTTTCAAACGCAGTGTGTCCAGGTATCTCGAAATGATCGGATCTTGAATTTGGCTCTCTTTTGTATTTTGTTTTTCTCTTGGAAGGAACAGTTTTGCGGGCTCGTTGCCTTTGATTCCATCTTGCTCACATAAAAAAAAAAAAAGAAAAAAAAAAAAAAAACATAAGTGAAGCGTCTTGATATTACAGTGTTGTGAAATTTTTAATGGAATAATTTTACCCCCATTTTTAAAAGTTGTTTATTGGGAAGCTACATTTCTTCCATAATAGCATATTTTAACTTTTATAGATTGAGATATATATGATAACGCCTTTTGTTTCACTGGAGTATTTCATTTCGTGGGGAAAAAAATCACCTTCCTCACCTTATTTTCACCTCGGAAAAAGAAACTTACTTCATGGAACAGTTAGAGTCGATTATGACACGTCATCATGCTGTATCAAAGTACATTTCTCCCATTTAGGGGCTGAAAGGTATTGTTTGTGTGTGTGTGTGTGTGTGTGTGTGTGTGTGTGTGTGTGTGTGTGTGTGTGTGTGTGTGTGTGTGTTATAAATCTTCTCTGTTTCTCTTTCTTGATGTCTTTCGCCGTTCACCCTCCACATAAACACGTTATACCAGGAACACGTAAGTGCAGCAATAAACGCCAGCCATTAAATGATGGAATGGTGTTATTCCCACAATATTATCAGTGTATTTATGGTCCTCTCTGTCTTTGTATCCCCTCCTTTGTCATTATTACTGGTCTTCTCCCCTCTCTCTGTTTCATTAACTCTCAGGCTCCTGTGACTCAATCTGCAGATCATAATTGTCCGGCTCTGGCTTACAATACTAGACTTGTCCCGATCTTGAAAGAGCAAAGGTCCATAGAATTAACATTTCAGCTATCCCTATCATCATTGTAAATGGCCCTAGTTCACAGTCTCAGACACTCATAATTTATTTTCAGCTCAGTACAATCGGCTGGCATTAGCTAAAATTTAATACAAAGGATCATGTGACCATGATGGGGTTAATGTATCACATGCAAAACAAAGTCTACGAAAAGATGTTCTATATCCCAGCCATTATTGTCATTAACCCATTCACTGCGGTGATATCATCCGCTACTGCCAGACGATTTTATACAGCTTTAGGACTGGCTTCCAAAGACAGCAGGGTTAGAAATAAAAATACGCGATCTGATGCAAGTTTTCCTCTCTGTTTCCATTGCTTACTTGTATCAAGTCATTTCCTCCGCCTATTATATTTTTCCTCCTCCGTCTGTACGTTTATCAGTGTACTTATACTACCCTCTGCCCTTATATGATCTCCTTGTCATTGTGTTATTGCCCTTTACCCTTCTCTTAATTTTTTCCTTGGAGACTGTTTACTACTCTTTCTGCTTATCTCTTCATTTCTCTTCCTTCTCTACTTATATCTGTCCCTACACCATCATCGGTGTATTTATGTTCCCCTTTCCATATATCAACTCCCCTGCCATTACCGTTATTAATTTGCTCCCTTCCTTGTGTCCTTTGCTGACTTGTGCCAGCATCCTTATTCTACTGCCTTCATCCATTTCTCTTCATTTTCTCTATATATCTGCTGCTTTGGTAATATTAGTATAAATATATATATATATATATATATATATATATATATATATATATATAGCAAGTTCCCTCTTACTTCATTCGAGGAGTAGGAGCCCGAGGCTAGCATCCTTAGGTCACTGCATTAAAGAGTAGATGACAGTCTACTCCCTATGGAAGTAACATGATCAGCAGTCCTCCAGTCACTTCTCAGGGATCTAATTCATGTTCGTGACAAGGCTGCCACACCGACTGGAGCATTTAAATTACCAGAGTCAGCCTAAAGAGTTGGATGGTCAGGTACTCTTTAACGTACTGGATAAAGGTAACATTGTCTCTGGCCCTTACAGTACGATATCAGTAAAATGGATTTATTTTTCTCTCTCTTTTTCTTTTCTTATTACAGAAGCTTCAATTATTACAGCAGTTATTTTGTTTTCTCTCTGTTCTGTTTTATGACATCTGTCAGTGTCCCTCCACTTGTTTTCCTTCTGCCCTTATCAATTTATCTTTCTCCCGTTCGAAGTTTATGTTTGTTACTATATATTTTTTCTACCTATTGTCTTTTCTTTCGTGGTTTCACAGTACCGACGCTCCAAGCTGAGGAAGCAGACAATATTTACAAACAAATTAGGAAAGAGATTTAATTCGTTCTCGTTAGGGTTACATCTTCCTTTAACTGATGAGATTTTATCCATACTAAAGCCAATATACTATTCTTTGTCTGTCTGTCTGTATGTATGTATGTCTCTCTCTCACTCTCTCTCTCTCTCTCTCTCTCTCTGCAGTCTCCCACCCCTCACTCCCTCCACCTCCACCGATCATTTGTTTTTCATTGATTTTCCCATTAGCTCATTTCTATCTTTTATCCCTAATGGCTGGGATGAATGGCGCTCTTGCATTCCTTTTCTTACATTGAACTCTTTTATCTCTTACAATAATATAACTCATTTTTCATTCAGCGTCTTCTCTTCGTTAACGTAATGTTTTCATTTATTCTTGGTGCCATCAGACCATCCAGTCCAGTTTAGGGGAGACGAGTAGAGAAGGGATGGGCAAGAGGAAATGAACGAGGAACGAAAGTAGAACTGACAGGGACAGCAGAGCGTTCCATAATTACTGTCAGAACATCCTTCCCTACCACCGTTAATGACAATAATTTTGATGCTGGAGTATTTCTATTAACCCTCTCATGGTCAGAACAGTTCAAGCACTGCACATCAGCGATTGCCACGATGATTTTGTTTACCTTTGTGTGAGTCATAGGAGACTACGATTGTTATCATTCTAAGTAATCAATCGCTGCAGCTTCTGGAGACAATACTGCATGCTCATTATTGACGCCACTTTTGTTAATCTGGTGTCGGAACACCTCTTACACTTATCTTCATAAAGTCGATTTTGTTTTCTCTTTGTTATGGATATTGTGCCGGCTATTGTCTGGGGCATGTCTGGTCATACTTTTCCCACCTTTTCATTTTCTCTTTCACTGTTTTTATATCCTTCCCCACTCCATCCCTAGTTGAGAAGATGGGTCAGGATGATAATGACGACATTGAATAACATTATAATGTGTTTTCCGAAACAGTGTAGGTTCCAATGATCTATATCTATATACCTAGGCTGCTTCACGCAAAGAAAGGGAGGTAGCCGAGACAGAACGACACACTCGCAGTGGACTCACCTGAACACATATTTTTTTCGTACCTTAGCCCCAAGAGAAGGGACAGATCCTCACCGCACCACATCGCATGAAGGTCAACTGCGCATTGCAATCAGCGACATCCGCACCAGGGCTTGACAGCAGAGCTGGTTTACCCCTACCACATCATAATGGACCCATCCCCTTATCTGCATTGACCTGATCAGCTGATCAGACTAAATGCGGGAGAATATCCCCTCGGGGTCGCGTCACCATTTATTCATTCACAGTTTCTCTTCAATCATTCCTATCACGGGCTGCCACGCTTCCTTGCTCAACGTTCTCTTCACAATGTCCATCCAATGATAATGGAAGCATTTTTCACCAGGTGCTTGTACTCATCACAGCTTTAAGGAAACTGCATCTTTTCTTCAATACCCAGCATTCCTCCTCTCCATTTAACTCTTAAACTAAAACGATGTTCTTTTCCTTTTTGCTTAAGGGTACGGAACGAACGATTTCATGCAACTTAGCTGAGACCTCTTACAATTAAAGCGATAATGAAGGCAATACTGAAAACCTTCAATTGATAAAGTGTCTCCTGTGCTGAACATCACCATTGGGAGATAATATTAAATGAAATAGAAAAGACGTCACTAAATTGTAAATGTAAACAACGGTAAGAGCAATAATAGCAACAAAAGTCAAAAACGTCCTACGCTATGCAAGAAATGGCATCGTTGTCTCCCATTCACTACTAGAGTTCTTCTCGTCCAGCCCTACAAATCAACCCCCTGCCCTCAGCCTGCATCCTCCCTCCCCTCCACCCCCTACTGCGAACCTCCCCCCCTCACAGCCTTCATCGATTACTGGACAATGCAGCCTCAACTCCGCCCTTCTCCTCCTCGTACATACACACAGTCCTCTTCTCCCTCACCGCCACTACACTCCCTTTCATTTGGTTACAGCTGATCATAACCACTCTAGACTCTCTCTCATCCTCCCGGCTCTGTTGACAATGCAGCCTCCTTCTCTCTCTCTCTCTCTCTCTCTCTCTCTCTCTCCAGTGATATTCATCCAGTGGATCTCCCTTCACCCCTTGCAGATACTAATATGTCAATGGTTGTTGGAGGGATTTGGGTTCCTTGTTTACTGAGAGAAGCTGTTTGTTGGAGAGTGTTCCCTTGTCCCCCCACACTGGGCTACTCTTCCCGGGTTTGATCACTGACGGGTTCATGTTCAACTCATGTTGTCTATTGTCATGATCAAGACGTATCTAGTATTACGACATTCTGCCACCTCACATCTGGCACCTTTAATCAGTTAAGAGTGAGAATGGGAGTCTGAGAGCTTTAGTACTGTTATCATTAATCCTCCCATGGTCAGTATAAGTCTATATTAAGGTTTTTTTTTTTTTCTTTTCGAGGCGAAGATGCATTGACAGGTTGAGAATGATTGGCTGAATGCAACATTACTTCATAATCTCTTTACTCGTTAGCATTATTAATTGCCATATATCTGAGGGAGAAATCTGGATTAGTAAAAAAATTATTCGGACATGTTGCTTTCAGCCAATTATCACCAGCCTGTGCAGTGCATTTTCGGCTCGATTAAAAAAATAAATAAATAAATGAATAAAACTGAGTTTAGTATTATACCGCAGTTAAGAGCAGAGGAGTTTTTATTTTCCAATGAGAAAGAATCGCATGAGCATATATCATTGAGCTCTTTCTACCATGAGGGATAAATGAGTTATTTAATGATTGT
Organism: Coenobita brevimanus; assembly: GCF_032717465.1. Lineage (NCBI taxonomy): Eukaryota > Metazoa > Arthropoda > Malacostraca > Decapoda > Coenobitidae > Coenobita > Coenobita brevimanus. The sequence goes on along the minus strand of NC_136961.1, from coordinate 14,132,363 downwards.
AGACTTGATTAGTATTTACTGCTTTTTATTTTCTTTCGATATGAAATACTGCCACATTGACAAAGTTGAAGTACGTTGCTGGTGAGTGTTGAGTTGTTCTACCTGCATTTTTATCATATGCTAGTCTTCTTTTGGATATCCAGTAAAATAATACAACACAAGAATTAAGTGAAAGAAATGTGTGTGTGTGTGTGTGTGTGTGTGTGTGTGTGTGTGTGTGTGTGTATGTGTGTATGTGTGTATGTGTGTATGTGTGTGTGTGTGTGTGTGTGTGTGTGTGTGTGTGTGTGTGTGTGTGTGTGTGTGTGTTGTAATGTAGATTTGTATGTATCAAATACTTTTAAGTCCCAGTTTTATACATTCTCTTTCCACATTTTTGAATCTACCTAAAACCAGCCATACCTGTAGGTGGGACAGAGGGTCAGGAGGATAATGAAGATCAGTGGTTGGTATGGCCTTGGGAAGAGCTGTTTCGGGTTTCCACCTACTGAGGGAAAGATATTGGTAATGCCATTTCTCTTTTATTTTAATCACTCCTTCCTCACTCATTCTCCACTTCTTCCTCTCGCATTCATTGCCAGTTCCTCATACTGCATTAAGTAATTATTCCCCTCTTCCTCCCTCATCCTTCCTTCCTCCTTCATCTTCCTTACTTCCTTCAGTGACCCCTTCATTCTCCTCTACTCCCCTTGCCACACCGCAACTAATAATCTTGCCGACGACATGGGTTTCCTGGCCCATAAATTATTGCATCCCACTGCACTGTTTTCTGTAACATTATCCTGAGCACTTAGGTTTTTGTGACTCGCACTAAGTTGAACGAAACTTATGGCGTAAGCCAAAGAGTCAACAGTGAGAGTATTAATGGTGACCGTATCAGCACTGTCCTCTCGTGTGACTCATTCTAGGCGGAATAAAATCATCTAACCATAGTTGTAATACAGTACTAAATTTTTCTCGACCAAAAGAAGATTTACGGTACCAATTCCAACACTTTCCCGCTACAACGAGTCACTCAACGAAGAAAATCGCGGCTGTGTCTGTAATATAATACTAGAACCGACTCTGAAAGGATTACTAACACTCATCTTAACATACTGCAAGTGTTGAACAGTGCAACAGAGCAGTCAAGGGAGAAAGAATTATGAAGAAAATCGAAATTAGCTATAGATAAATAGAAGGATAATTACAGTACATAGATTAATATATATATATATATATATATATATATATATATATATATATATATATATATATATATATATATATATATATATATATATATATATATATATATATATATATATAGTATATATATATATAGTGCCTCTCTCCGGAAAACAGCTAACTAAAAAAACGAACAAGAAGCCTCGGACCAGGACTGACCAAAAGTTGAAGACTAAGGACCGAACAAAGGACTTGGTAAAGATAGTTATATGGAATGTAAGGGGTGCAGATGATGAGGTGAAAGAAAGAGTGATTGTCCAAGTGCATGAGCTTGCGAAAGTGGATGTATGTGGATTAACTGACACTAAATGATAGGTGAGAGCGTGAGATAATGGGAGTATGGTTGGGGTATATGCGCGGAAGTAGGTGAGAATGAGAAAGCAAAAGAAGGAGTGTGTATTATTGTGAGTAATAGATGGAAGGATAATATAAGAGAGTATGAATCAGTTGGCTCTAGGATTGTGTGGGTAAGAGTGAAAGTTGGACTACAAACGTGTGCGACTGTATGCAAGGATGCGCTAACGCAAGATCGTGAGAGTAGAGTGGGAGAAGAGTTCTGGAAAAATATGGAAGCGTACTTGGAAATGTTTGAAAGGAACGAGAGAGTGTTTTTGATTGGTGATATGGATGGTAAAGTAGGGAATGTGAAGGTGGAAGGAGTAGTTGGTGAGTGGGTTGTGCCTGCAGAGATGGGTGAGAATGGCAGTGCTTTAGTGAACATTTGTGCCTGGAGGGGGTTGGTGATAGCTAATACCCACCTCAGGCACAAAATGATCCACAGGTTTTCGTGGCGAGTGATGAGGAGGATGGGTGGTGAACTGAATGAACGGAAGGCAATGATTCATTATGTGTGTGTGTGAGTATGAAAGGATGAGAAGGTGTGTAATGGATGCAAAAGTATACAGAGGTTGGGGGAGTGGACTTTCGGACCATCTCTTGGTGGTGGTTAGAATCAAGTCCAAACAAAATGGAGAAACAAGAGAACGGATGGACAGGAGGAAGTAGTTCTTACATAGAGGGTAGAAAAGTTAAAAGAGGATGGAAAAAAGGCAGAATATAAGAGGGAAGTGGAGGAGTTATCGGGTAAATATAGATTGGAGCAGATGGGGTACGTGGAAGGTGTGTGCAAGATATTCACAGAAGAAATCTGTGCAGCATATGAGGTGGTGTGTGGGGCGAAGAGAAGACGAAATGGGATGCAAGGAACAGCATGGTGGACTAAAGAGGTGAGAGAGGCTGTGGCACAAAAGAGGAAAGCATATAGTGAGTAGATGAGAAACAGGGCGTGGGAGAAGTTAAGAGATGGAAAGAGAAAGTTACATGTAGAGAGGAAGAGAGACGTGAAAAGATTAGTAAAAGCGAGTAAGAAGAGAATGGATGAGGAATTTGGGAGGAATTTGAGCGTAAAATGGAGGGAATGTAAGAAAATGTTCTGGAAAGAAGTAAAGAGAGTTAGACAGGGTGCCAAAGAAGTTAGCTGGGGAGTGAAAGATAAAATTGGTAGATTACTAGTGCAGAAGGGAGAAAAAGTGAGCAGATGGAGGGAATACTTTACTGAATTGTTTAACAAAGATAATGAAAGTAATGCAAGTACAAGTGGCTGGGGAATGGCTGGGAGAAGGAGGGATGTGAAAAGAGAGGAAGAAATCAGTAGGATGAAAGTTGTGGAAGCAATGAAGAAAGTCAAATTGGGGAAAGCCCCTGGAATTGATGGAGTGTGTGGTGAAATGCTGAAGCCAGGGGAAGAGACAGTGGTGGAGAGGATGTGGAAGCTGTGCAGATTGGCCTGGGAGGAAGGTAGAGTCCCGCAGGATCGGAAGTCAGGTATAATTATTCCCCTGAACAAAGAAGGGGAAGAAGAAGTGTGTCATAATCATAGGGTCATTTGCCTTCTTAGTGTAGTAGGAAAAATATATGGTAGGATACTTATTGACAGAGTTGGGGAAATAACAGACGAATTAGTTGAAGAAGAATGGGGAGGTTTTAGGAAGGGATGAGGTTGTGTAGATCAGATACTCATTCTTAGATCTTTAGTGGAAAAGTTTCTAGAGAAAGGAAAGAAGTTGTATGCAGCCTTCATGGATCTGGAGAAAGCATATGACGGGGTGGATAGACAAGGATTGTGGAAAGTATTAAGAATATATGGAGTAGATGGTGTAACTTGCAATACTTTGGTGATAGAAACTCCGTGTACAAACAGCTAGTTCAGGAGTTTTTTATGAGCTCTGACAAAAATAGTCTGCCCTTCTTGAGTGTCTGCTCAGAACTGACGCAGTAACGCCTTTGCCCAGACTTGGGCTCTGGGAAAGCGTGCTAGGTCAGCAAGTTTAGTGGGGGCATGTATGCATTGGGGGGGGGCATATATACATCGGGGGTAGACATATTGTAGGGGGGGTGCACTACTCCCCCGGGTAGCTGAGATGGTGTCTCCTGACACCAGGAGGTATATGGCAGGGTCGGGGAGGTCTGTACAAGGGATAAGTATGATACAGGGGCAGTAGGGGAGACATGGCCATGTTTAGGGGAGGGAATTAGAAGAATATATACATATATGATATACAAGGATTAATAGGTATGTGTCCAGTAAGGGTCGAAGTTATACATAGACATAATGGGGATTATACAATAATATCTTGATACATGATAAACAAGGAGTAGATATGAGGGTTTTTTGTTTTTCTTCGTTCATTTTTGTTTTGTTTTTGTTTTTGCTAGTTTCTGTAAGATACACTGTCACTCAATAATGCATTAAAGAAATACCATCATTTTCTAGTAGTAAGAGGTCTGTTCACAGTTTGGTTAATTGTCAGATGGCATTGGTAGTCACTGAATGTGAGGGCACTAAGTACGGGGAGTATCTACGTCGTGTGTAGGGCGTACTATGCCTGTAGCGACTCTGATTTCTTGGAGTCTGCATTCCATTTTCCTGACACAACAATGCACTGCATGTATGATGAGTAGAAAACCCATGAAAGCGATAACCACAGGGGGAAACACAACTATTGGATAGACCCATGAACGGCTGAAGGCCAGAGAAAATTGATCCATAATGAAGTCACTGTCATTGAGGAATGTTAGCATGCGCAAGTTAGGGGAGGTGACGGTAATGTTGGCAGATGGTAGGGTTGAAGGCATGTCGATTAGTTGAAAGATGTCATATGAGTGTTTACGGACAGCTTGGTGATAGCAAGTGGCGTAAGTGATGACAGACTCTAATTTGACGGTACAATAGTCTGGTGCTTTGTAGAGACCACTAGTGGGGACGGATCGAACCGAAGAACCAGGACACATGATTGTGACAGAGATGGGAACAACAAAGAAGAAATACTGAACATGGTTGAGGTGAGAATGGTGGACCGGGAGTTCTGGAGCTGGTACAAAGGAACAGACCGAATAGATGGAATGGTTGCGAACTAAAGCAGACTCACAGGGTGTAGCACTGCTAGGGAAGATAGCAAAAAGGTGGGCTGCAAAGAGACGAGAGGTAGGAGTAAGGGAGGAACATTTCTGGAGGTCTGTGGAAGAAAGGAAGGCAACTGAAAGATGATCATGGGAGAGGAGGAAATATTCTGAAGTAACCGATACCCGTAACAAGGAGTTGTTGAGGCGGAAAGGGAATGGAATGATGTGGAAAAGGTTAAAGGTTATGGCAAAATGGAGAGGAATATGGACGACGACGTATTTGGTGAGAAGGGTGGCTTCGAGAACAGGATAATAATATTCGAGGGAGGAGTAGGGGAGGACCTGGGATTGACCAAAGGTGGAGTGAGCCCATTCCAGGACAGAACGGAGAGCTGAGACAGGTACTAAGTCGGCAGTGACACGTCCATTTTTAGCATCGACCAGGATACGAACCAAGGTAGAGACTTAAGACAGGAGAGAGTCAACGGCCAGGTGGAGATTATCCATGTTGAGTTTGAGGTAGAAGAACTGAGAGATAACATTGAGATCTGGAAGGTGTTGTTGTAAGATATCGGTGAAGTTGTTTAGAGTGGACGTTACTTTATTTAGGTGGGCCGTAATCTTCTGTAACATAGTGTGTTGGATTTTGATGACTCGGTGTTGGGATTCTAGGGCTGAAGCTAAATGAGCGAGATCAGATTTGAAGCCAGAAATGTCACGGGCTGTAGCAACGCCAAACAAGCCACTTAGAATCTCACCTCCGAAGTCGAAGAGACCTCGTTTCACACGAGAACAACCAATGGGTGTCTGAATGGAAAATGTGTCATTAAGCTCAGTGAATTTGTTACTTATGTATTGCAATTGCCAGGAGAGTGGCAGGAAAAGGTTGTAGAGATACTGATTTGGGTTGTGTGTCCCCATAATGGCCGTGAAATGGGTCTTGATTCCATGGAGCTGGTGTGCATAGGCAGGTAGGGCAATGGCTACGTCGGCCCGGGGCGCAAGATCGTAGCACAGGGAGACTACCTCGCCTCCTGAGCCGACCAAGGCCCCGGGACGTACTCCACCATCGTCCTGACCCGACCCAGACCCCAGGAGGGTCAGCACTGCCAGCAGGTAGATCGCTAACATCGTACCTAGAAAATCAGGGTAGAGTTAATGGGAGAGGTCTCGAAGAGGTTGATGGGCAGAGCGCAGTTTGCACCGATATTGATTGGTTGATGTATGAGTAGGTGTAGGTGGAGATGAAGGAGACTGAGGGATAGGTGGAGATGAAGGAGATTGAGGGATGTGTGGAGGGGAAGGGGGGTCAGGAGGTTGTGTAAGTGACTCTTCCAATACAAGGCCACAGGGTGCTCGCTTTAAGTCATCGACGTGGACCCATCTGGTGTCCTTAGTGGACAGGTCCTGGAGGTGAAATTTGTTGCCTTGTTGAGTGAGGACGCGGTGGGGCCCTGTAAATTTGTCATCCAACTTAGAGGAACGTGTATGGGAATGAGCAAAGACAAGATCTCCTACATTGATAGTGATAGGAGAGGCAGATTTATGTTGGCGTTGCAGCATGTCCTCCTGAGAGGAAGCCAAAGTGGATTGGACATACTGGTGGATTGTCTGGAAGTTGGCCAATTTTAGTTTAACATAATCATCCATGTTGTAGATGGGTTCTGGCTTTGAGGATAAGAGAGAGTATGGGAGGTCCTTGTCAAAACCAAAGAGGACGAAGAAGGGAGATTCGGCAATGGGTGCATTGATGGAGCTATTGCTTGAGGATGCCACTTGGGGAATCCAGTCATCCCAAAACGAACTATGGGAGCATAGATGTCTAAGGCACTCTAAGATTTTTCGGTTGTGGCGTTCTACAAGGCCATTGGAAGCCGGATGGTTAGGCAGGACATTGCACTTACTGATATGAAAGCGGTGACAGATCTCATCTAGAAGGCTATTGTTGAACTCTGTACCGTTGTCAGTGAGAATGGTATAAGGGGTACTGAACGGGCAAATTACGTGATCTATAAAGGCACGTGCAACGCTCTTCGCGGTCTTGTCAGAGAGGGTTACGAGGACACAGTAGTGGGAGAAGTGGTCGACCCCTACAAACAAGTACTCAGCGCCGGATTCCGTGAGAGGTTGTTTTAAGAGATCGATTGAGACAGTTTCCCATGGTCGTGACAGGATTGGGTATTGTAAGAGCAATGCAGGTAAGCCGGTTGATTCTTTGTGGCGGTGGCAGGAGAGGCAAGAGTCATAGTGGGCATTGATATCGCAGTGCATGGTTGGCTAATAGTATTTGAGACGTGCTTAACGCAAACATCGGTCTTTACGTGGATGGGAAGCTTGACGGGTATTGTGAACAATGTGAAGAACCGTTGGTATCAGGGCAGTGGGGACAACAAGTTGGCGTACTTTGCGATTGGGCATGTCTTTTCCTTTTAGTAGTGTTTTCCTGTACAAGAGATCATCATCTAGCAAGACCTCATCTAGTGATACTGGCAGAGTAGGTAAGGTTGAGGCATCGCCAGATTCTAGGAAATAAATGACTTCGGACAATATGGGGTCTTGGCGCTGAAAGTTTCGAACAACTTCTGACGTTAGTGTAGTGTTTTCAGTTACTTCGGGGTGCAGTGATGTTATAGCTGCTGCTACGTGACGTGATAATGCGTCTGTGGCTACATTCAACTTGCCTGGTACATATTGAAAAGTGGAATTGAAGTCCTGGATGATGACAGACCATCTTGCTAGCCTACCTGTTAGGTTGCTGTTCTTAAACAAATCACATAGTAGAAGGTGGTCTGTTTGGATATGCACTGGATAACCATAGACTATAGCTCTGAAATGTTTCAAAAAGCAGACTACCGTTAGCCTTTGAGATCTGTGACACTGTAGTTACGTTCAGCGGTTGTAAGGGTGCTACTAGCATACGCTATTACGCGCTTCCTTGATGCTTCATCGAGTTGCATCAAAACGGCACCAAGTTCAGTGCCTGAGGCGTCTGTGCAGAGAGGGAAGGGTTTGGTATAATCAGGGAATGCTAGAACAGGGGCATTTACAAGAGCTGTCTTTAGCTTTTTGAAAGCCTGTGACTGGTCGTTAGTCCAAACAAAGGGCACATTCTGCTTGAGTAAGTGGGTTAGAGGAGTGGTGATCTTTGCATAATCCTGTATGAATCTACGAATCTACGATAATAGCCACTGAGGCCCAGGAAACTTCGTACAGCTTCGGTGGTGGTAGGTTCTGAGAAGTTAATAATCACTTTAGTTTTATCTTCATTAGTATGAATGCCTTGTGCATCTACGACATGGCCTGGAAATTTGATTTTCTTTCACAGGAAGTCACATTTACTGAGATTGATTTTCAGGCCTGCGAGCTGGAGGCGTTCAAAGACTTGCCTGAGCTTGGTAAAATGGTCAGGGATGGATTTACTCACAACAATGATATCATCTAGGTAAGCAAAAAGAGAGTGTCCCATCATACCGCTGAAGACTGAATGGATAAGTCGCATGAACATGGAAGGAGCATTACTCAGACCAAAAGGGAGTCTCTTAAACTGAAAATGTCCGGAAGGGGTGCTGAAAGCTGTAACTGGGCGAGAGGACTCTTCCATTTCGACCTGCCAGTACCCGCTGAGGAGGTCTAAAGATGAAAAGACTACGTTATTTTCACCAAGGGATTCTAGCAAATCAGTGAGGACGGGTAACGGGAAACAGTCTGGAATGGTGACAGAATTGACCTTACGATAGTCGACTACTGGTCTAAAGTTGCCGTCCTTCTTTGGTACTAAGAAAAGTGGGCTATTCCATGGACTGACGGAGGGTTCAATAATGTCCTGGTCTAACATGTTCTGTACCATTTGATCTGTTTGCTTTCTCAGGCTGCGAGGAAATCGATACGCTGGTATGTAAATCGGCTGAGTTCCTGGTAGTAGTTCAATCATATGTTTGACAAGGTCTGTTCTGCCCATCGGTTCACTGGGTAAGGCAACCACGTTTCTGTACAAGGCCAGACGGTCGAGGAGTTGTGGCGTATTTTCTGGGAAATCCATGCAAGTGAGATGCGAGAGCATATCGGGTGAATATGTCGGCGCAGATCCTGTAGAGTTAATAGTACATACACCGATTGGCGTACTATCATCAGTCTGAATAGTAGGAATTGAGGAATCCTGGCATACCTTTACGGCCACTGGGTATACTAGGAAGTCTCCAATCTTTACACCACTTTTAAGTTTTAGTGGAGCATTTATGACATTGAGCAAGTACAGGTAGCATAAACTGTCCTCTAAGACTGTGCACCACGCTGACTCATAAGTCAAGCCATTCACACAACACGTCTCAGGTAGTGTTAGTACATCCACTCCTTCTTTCGCACCGGCAACACAAACAGAGACTTTGGTGAACTCATGCGGTAACAAAATTGTGCACGTATTCGTTACTGCACGTTTTGTCTCTGTGTGTTGGAGAAGATCATGCACACTGTGTGAGGTAGGTAACTGAGACATGTCTGAGTCAGCGATAGTGTTGTCGGGAGAGGAGGTAAGAGCCATTTCCGAAGGCTGAGATGATGTATCAGTAGACATTGAGGAATTTATGTCCTTGCTCGCAGTCAGTAAAGGAATGATCTCTGTATTCTCAGATGATGATGGTGGTGGTTTGGGCTGGTCTGGACTTTTTGGTAGTGATAGGGACAGAGGTAACTGAAGGACTGATTTGATTGTAAGAACATGATGGGGACATTCCATACTGTATACTGGGAATCCAGAAATGTCTATACTACCACAGGCAGGTAATAAAGCAATGAAGTGTTGTGCCATGGTGGAGAAACCAATAAGGGCATCTGCGGGATACTGCAAGTCATTAGTGACATGAAAGTCAATTGGGATAGGGGGCAAATCTCTGTGTAGTTTGAGTTCTAGGGTGACTCTTCCCTTAACCTTAAACTCTGAACCTTCGACACCACATAGGCGAATGTCTGGTGGTTCTAGGAAACTGACGTGGTTGTGATGTCGTTGAATAATATGTAAGGAATTGTCGGAGATCAGATTTACTATAGATCCTGTGTCCAAGAAGAATGACGTTGGTATGTCATGACTGCATCCGAGAATGACTAAACCCGAGGATATTATGGGACCAACATGGTGGATGGGGAGTTGGGTTTCTGGTTCTACGTGATATTGGGCCGATACGGACGCGGCGCTTCCCCCGACTGTTGGCGGTTGAGGTAACGACATTCCTCAGTGGTGTGAGCGTTGCTGGATTTGTGGTATTTGTATTTTGGACGACGGGAGCAGGAAAGCGTATGCTGTCTGGTTTGGGAGTGAGAACGTCTATATTTACGGTCGCAACTGGATTCTCGATGTCCAGGATGACCACAGTGCCAGCAAAGAATCGAAGATTGTCTGTTCCGTTGGATGCTAGATTGATCACAACCTGCGGTAGGAGAACAATGCGTGGCAGGTCTGCCGCGTGTGGTGGGATGGGAGTGAGATTGGTCTGGGGTAGTGGAGGTGTGACAGACTGAGGAGGACAAGGGTTGGGTGGTGCCCTGACGCATGTAGTTCGAACCTGTTCTTTCATGAATGGCTTTAGTGACCTGAATAATTTTATCTCCTGGATTGAAACCTATTTCCAAGGCTAGCTCTGGCTGTGTAGGAGTAAGCCAGTGAAGGAATCTCAGGTAACCAATTAAGTCAGCAAAGTTGGTGAGTGAAACCACTGGAATGCCATTTTTGTCTTCTAACCATTTCGTGCCTACCAGTAATTGGAGCATCTCGCTACTAGTTGCTTTCATGGCGGCGGCAGCTTCACAGAGCTTGGCATGTTGCGCTGGGACCCTCAAGTCATCATCCATTTGGTTTAGGAGATTAATGAATCCCATGAGAGACGCTGGTATTTGAATGCTGGCAACAAAGGCTGATGAGTTCCGTACGAAAATCAGCAAAGGTATTAATGCTATCGAAATGGCCTGCACGGATCGCGGATCCGATGTCCGATTTGCCGTGGTGCAAGCGACCCATGAGGTAGGCTACTTTGAGCGATTCATCGATAATCTGCCGATTGCGGATGTCGGTTTCGACTTCTCTGAGGAAATCATAGACAGACCAAGTTGGGTCCTGGCCGGTAAATTTGGGACGATTGGCATCGTCGAGATAGATAGGCTGTGGAGGGGTGGCCATGGCTGGAAGTGCGGAAGTGGCGGAAGGAGAGGAGTGGGAGAGAGAGAAAGGAGTGGTAGTTAAGGGCGAGCAAGACGGGGTATGAAGTGAGGCAGAAGAGTGAACGATAGGGGAAGGAGTAGAGGAAGAAGAAGGGAGTGTAGAGGTAGGGGTAGAGGATGAGGTATCTGGATTTACGAGTGTAGGATGGGTAGTAAGTGGTTCTGCGGGAAGTGAAACGGGAGTCTCAGGTACAGGTTGGTGGTACTCTTTGCCACTTCTTAAGTGAGTGATCGTGTTAGAGTTGGCAGATGGTGTATGATCAGGTGATGTTTCCTGGTCGAGAGGGCCGGTGTTAAGCGGTTAATGGAAGATGAGATGAAGGATGAAGATGGATATGTAGGTGGAAATGTATAATATAAAGATGAGAGAATGTAATACATGAGTAGTTGTGAAAACGAATGAAGGTGAGGGGATGGAGGGTTTAAGTAAAAGGCGAAGGATGAGATGGATAATAAATAACGTAGGTGAAGATGAAAACGGGGTAATAGAAGTGAGATGGAATATTTACAAAATATCCAATCTGTAGAGAAAATCGAGGATAATCTCTATAGAAAGGTAAGGTATACTATAGTTACACAGTAGGGACGGGATTGACGAGATGTATGACGTGCAGCTGTGGCTGGGCGTAGCAGGGCTGGGGCGGTGCAGGGCGGGGCGGTGCTGGAGGGACAGCTGGTCGGAGATGAGAGTGACTGGGGACGAGACTGGAGCGATATGTTGGATGAGTCTTTGAAGAGGCGGAACTTCTCGCTGGGCTTAAGTCGAGACGGGAAGAGACGCTCCGATGAGTCACCGGCAGGGAGTTGCGGTCCTAGGAGGCTCACTTAATTCAGACCATATGTGAGGGCAGGGTGTGGCGGCGTCGGGGCCGGTGGTGGGGGTGAGGGCAGATGTTGGTACAATGCAGGTGTAGAGCTGTTGAGTTGCAAATTCAGAGAATGGCGGTGGGCAGACAGTGATAAGTGGCACCGTGGGGGCAGGATTTATGATGAGTTCGGAACAGGTGCTGGGAACAGGTGAAACAGGTGCGTAGGTCGGCGATGGTAACACTTGCGGGCAGGAACAAGGTGTGTGGGTGGGGTTGTTTGAGAGGTGAGCACTGGTGAGAGAAATTGTACCCCCGGAGGCACAGCCGGTTATTACACCACGAGAGGCACTTAGGAGGGGTGAGGCTGTGAGATGCGAGATGTCGTGTATCTGTTGGCGTTACTAAATAGTGTAGGAGGCGGTCAGACTCTGATGGTCAGAAACACTGCTGCTACCAAATGTAACTTGCAATACTTTGGTGATAGAAACTCCTTGTACAAACAGCTAGTTAAGAAGTTTATTACGAGCTCTGACAAAAATAGTCTGCCCTTCTTGAGTGTCTGCTCAGAACTGACGCAGTAATGCCTCCGCCCAGGCTTGGGCTCTGGGAAAGCGTGCTAGGTCAGCAAGTTTAGTGGGGGCATTTATGCATTGCGGGGGGGCATATATACATCGAGGGTAGACATATTGTAGGGGGGGTACAATGGGAAGTTGTTGAAGGCCATGAAGAGTATGTATGGGGGTGTAAGGGGGTGTTCACAGAGAAAGCAGGTTTACCCGCGCAGGTTACTGGCGCCAAACTGCACCAAGAATTAAACCACACAAACAAGTGGGGATGTTCATAGAAGCGAGGTCGAGTGTGTCGGAGCAGGCTGCCTGCATCAACCTGCTTTCCGGAATCCTTGGACCATTCTTGCCTGCTCAACCCGTGCGGGTAGAGGTGGGTAGAGGTGTACAGACTGGAGAGCAAGATGGACGTTGAACTCCTAATTGCCAAAGTATTTGAGCGATCACCATTATGGAACAAAAGGAGTAAGCTCCATGCAAAGAGAAATTTAACGATAAACTGTGGACTGAAATAAGCATGTCTTCACCAGATGATGTACAATTTTCTTGACAATATAGTTCAAAGTTTTTTGGGTCATCCTTGTATATTGGAAAAATCTTC
>NC_136961.1:14087383-14119451 GCF_032717465.1 Coenobita brevimanus | reverse complement strand
GAGGTGAAAAAGAGTAAGACAGGGTGGGAAGTGAAGTTAGCAGGGAGTGAAAGATAAAAATGGTAGATTACTAGTGGAGAAGGGAAGAAAAAGTGAGCAGATGGAGAGAACATTTTAAGGAATTGTTGAACATAGAGGATGGAAGTAATGCGAGTATAAGTGCCTGGGGAATGGCTGGGAGAAGGAGGGAGGTGAGAAGACAGGAAGAAATCAGTAGGATAGAAGTTGTGGAAGCAATGAAGAAAGTCAAAATGGGGAAAGCCCCAGGAATTAATGGAGTGTGTGGTGAAATGCTTAAGCATGGGGGAGAGATAGTAGTAGAATGGATGTGGAAGATGTGCAGATTGGCCTGGGAGGAAGGTAGAGTCCCGGAGGATTGGAAGTCAGGTATAATTATTCCCTTGTACAAAGGTAAAGGGGAAACAGAAGTGTGTGGTAATCATAGGGGCATTTGTTTTCTTAGTATAATAGGAAAAGTTTATGGTAGGATACTTATTGACGGAGTTAGAGAAAGAACAGAGACGTAAGTTGGAGAAGAACAGGGAGGCTTTAGGAAGGGAAGAGGTTGTGGAGATCAGATATTCATTCTTAGATCTTTAGCGGCTTTCATGGATTTAGAGAAAGCATATGACAGGGTGGATAGACAAGAATTGTGGAAAGTGTTAAGAATATATGGAGTAGATGGGAAGTTGTTGAATGCTGTGAAGAGTATGTACGATGATGCGAAGGCTGCAGTGCGTGTGGATGGTGAACTACGTGAATTTTTCTCTTTGAAAGTTGGGTTGAAACAGGGATGTGACATGTCTCCATGGTTGTTCAATCTGTACATGGATGGGGTAATAAAATAGGTACAAAGTAGGGTTGTGGATGTTGGAGTGGCCCTGGTGAGAGAGGATAGTGTTTGGAAACTCCCTGTACTGTTGTTTGCAGATGATACTGTGTTGTTGAGTGAAGACGAAGGGGAGCTGCAAGGCTTCGTGGATGAGTCTGGGAGAGTGTGTAAGAAACGGAATCTAAAGGTGAATGTAGGGAAGAGTAAAGTGATGGTCTTTGAGAGAGGTGAAGTCAGTGAATGTACAGCGAGGTTGGATGGTGAGGAATTGGAAAATGTGAGTACGTTTAAGTACTTGGGTAGTGTGATGAGTAAGGATGGAGGTTTGGAGGGTGAAGTGCGTGAAAGGGTACACCAGGGAAGAAAGGTTGCTGGTTCTTTGAAAGCAGTGATAAAAAACAGGGAAGTGAGCATGGAGGTGAGAAAGTTACTACATGACAATATTGTGATACCAACCCTAACGTACGGAAGTGAAGTTTGGACGTTGCTGGAAGGACACAAGTCAAGAGTGAGAGCAGTGGAAATGAGTTATTTAAGAGGAGCCTGTGGAGTCACATGGAGAGACAGGCTAACGAATGAGGATATAAAGGAGCTTTGTGGTGTGGGTGTGGATGTGATAGGAAGCGTTATAAGGAACACACTGAAGTGGTTTGGCCATGTGGAGAGGATGGAGGGTGAAAGACTGACGAAGAGAGTGTATGTGAGTGAGGTGGAGGGGGGACGAGGGAGGGGGAGGCCGAGGATGAGATGGAGGGATGGGGTGGAGAGGTATATGAGAGAGGGGGTGTGTGAGTTGGGAGCAGGGCAGTGAAATGGCGGAGGACAGGGCGACTTGGAGACGATTTGTTTGTGGCCACCCCAAACGCGATTGAGGTGTCTGGCAATAGATAGATAGATAGATTTTAATGTGAATTTAGTCATGATGGATTTTTGACCTCTTAAACATAGGTTTTGACACAAGTTTCATCATTCTAACATCAAATTATTAAATGTTACAATATTTTGCTTTAGCGGTCATCATAAAAGCCATGTTACCGCTTGAAGTCATGCCTGACGGAGAAAATTCCCAACATGTATTTTCCTACTCTGGGTCCCACACTTATCAAAAAAAATCTATGTTGGCAAGTTTTACCATTCACCTCAGACGAACTTACTTAAGTCCATTGACTACGAGTATGATCAGGACTTTTAAAAACTATTCATATTATAACTTACCGCATATGGAAGCAATTCAGTTTTGCTTGACGAGATATGGAAAGTATTTTATGTATGTCCCAAACACTTTTTCATTGTTGACATTAAAAAATAGTAATAACCCACAGCTAAATATTTGTTATTTTTGCATGTCATAGTATTTCAATACGTCTGTCCTGTTTCCATGAACGTTATAACTTCCGTAATGGACAAATGCCCCTCACCATAATAGAATCTCTCATTTGTATGACATTGTTTCCTTGCATATCCCATTTTCAGATTCTATCCATCATCTTCCTCCTCTTTCTAGTGCCTCAGTTCTCTCTCTCTCTCTCTCTCTCTCTCTCTCTCTCTCTCTCTCTCTCTCTCTCTCTCTCTCTCTCAGTCTTCTCTGCATTCGTTCTCCATAGTCATCTGGTCAGTGCCTCTTTCATCCCTATCGTGCTTATAAAATTAGGGAGGAAGCTGGTGGTGCCTGGGCCTCATAGTGGTAGTGTTACTCTCCAAGGGTAGTAAATGCAGCCATAAAACCCACCTTCTCCGTGGACGCCAACCTTAATCTGGCTAGTACATGGGTGCTCTTCTGCAGACTCACTTACCATGGACAGCCGTAAAACTGAGACGGAGGAGTGTTTTGCTGTAATGCCTGTTTGGCAGTGTACTAAATTTTAGCTGGAAGTTGTTAAAAAAATCCGACATAATGAGCGCTCTATCATCTCAGGAAAAGTCTACTCTTTTTGTCGCTCTTGTGTCTCATTTCTGTTTTCTTACTTCACCATTTACGACATTCTAGATATTGATTAGCTTCCCACTTGGGCATCACGCCATCACTTATTCTCATTTTTTCTTTCATGTATTCACAATGTCAACTGTGTTTCCACTTTCACTGTTCCACCTCATAATTCATCATTTAAGTCGTCCTAAATAATTTCTATGCTTAATACTCTCAGGATTAGACATACTAAAGTGAATTTATGTTTAAACAAACTTTGCCATAAGTTTAGAAATGTCAAAACTGTGTTTTCTGGTTTTTATTGAAAGGAATTTGGTTGATTTACCTCAATTTTTTTAATGTCATTGGTGTCCCACGACGCTCCTGAGAGGCAACAGTAAAACAATGCTGGCTGGTAGATCATCGAAGTAAAAGGCAATAACTGTCTCTCAGAGATTCCAGGTATTTCTGGTGGCCCCAGACTGTGCCAGTGACAGATCTGCGAAATAATTAGGAGGCGATAACGGATGAAAATGACAAAGAGCTGCTTGTACAGCACTGGCGTCTTGGAGAGCTTCTCCGCATCTGGTAATCCTTCTAATTGATGTCAGTCTTTAATTCCATTTGATTCCTCCATTGACCATTTTGCCTCTGTATCCTGTCCTATCAGCCAGTTGAACTTGTGGATCCTCCAGAGAAGCGGCGTCTGTGAACTCCTCTGAGTTCCCCCGAATACTGTAACTTCTATCAGCCAACAGAGCCTGTGGACCACCCAAAGAGGTGGTGTCTGTGCCACTACAGTTCCATGGATTGTAAGGTGCTCAGACAATACTTCCTTTAATTCTCTTTTGAATAATTTTTGTTACCAAGGCCGAAAACCATATCAGTGTACCATACACATTACTGTGATAGTCGTCCTAGTATACTGTGTACTAAATTCTCATACTCTCTGACTAGTACCAAAAAACTTTGGTGTAATTACAACCGTTCTAATGCTGTCCACAACCACGAGGTGGCTTCGAAAGGTATTTTAGTCATCTTGTCCCTGAATCGTACACACTATTATACTGTTGACAGAAACCACATTAATATTTGTGCATATGAAGGATCAAACCTAGCGGAGGATGAAACATATCTGCAAGAAATCCAAGGCATTTATTTATGTCATTTTAGTACCTATGCCATTCCAAGAAAGAAGAAAAAGAAAGGGAAGAAGAATTTGGAGAAATCTGCGGTTTTCCTGATTACATTATAACATTTTAACGTTGTAATTTAATGACATTAATATGCCTTTGGGTATCAAAAAAGTTCAAGGATCCAGAAGAGCGTCGGTGCCATCCTTAAACAGAGAGTCTACCGGCAGTCTAATTAAAGGGGAGAGCCTTCTAGCTCCAGCCCAAATTTACGATAGACCCTTGCAGGCCACTAACTCTCCATTAAGAGCAACCTCTTATGATGGATACGTGTGCGCTAAGAATGTTGCACACTTGTGAGCCTTAATTCTGCTCACCCTCTACCTCAGCAAATGACTGCAGAAATATCGCAGCCAGAGCTTCAACAAAACAGAGATCTATGCTGCAGTGCTTATGTGATGATACGAAGCTCTAATTACATACGCAGTTCATGACGGCAATGGTACTACCGTAGCCTAGAATTTCAAACCACCACCTTACCACTGAACTATAAGTTTTAGTTTGATGTGAAATCCATACTACGTCTCACCTCCAGCCAGTGGTAGAGGAAGAACTGCAAGCAGAACCATGGTTCACTTGTAAATTAATCTGTCATTCCCGTGCAGTGATCTTCAGCGCCAGGTCACCCCATATCACCCTTTTCATCTTTCACAAGGACGGTCGCTCCCTCTGGCATAATTACTGGATGTAAGTTGAATAGAACACAGATTTCGCGCGTTGCCATTGAGGATTTAGTGCCAGCATCTGCCTTTGATGCCCAGTTGCCTCTGACACCACACACCTCTCTGTGCCATTCATTTGATCTCGTTCATTTACTACCATTCCCCTCTCTCTCTCTCTCTCTCTCTCTCTCTCTCTCCACTGTATCTATCTATCTATCTATGAACGGAGAGCACTGATTGTACAGTGCAGCTGATGCATTACTATGATTACGCTTCCTCAGAGGCGTGTCCAAAAAAGGGTTTCGGTGGTCCACATCCCTCCGCCATCTAACAATTTTCTGGTTGTAATCATAAATAGTAACATCTTAGAGTGCAATACAGGTATGTATAACATGTAATGAAAATTATTCAGAATACACCAGTGACAACATACTGTACACTACAGTACATCGATGTCTTGAAGCATTATGTTTCTTGGCCGTAGATTTCCAGATATTTGCAAAAAGAAATGAAGAAATAAAACTGATCTCCAGGATGGGATATTGGAGCAGCTAATAAAGATAAACATAGACAGAAGAACAGCTAAGACTTCATTCTTAGTAGATTTCCATCCAAGATCTTTATGGCAGTAAATTTCCACGTTGTTGAATATGGGAAAAACATGAATCATAGCATAGTATATGCATCAGATCCCTACATGTTTGGGAATTTTCATCTGGCTGTAGATGATAGAAAGTCTCCTTGGTGTGGCAGACTGCCGGCGCCAAAATATGGAAGTCGCGTGAGTAGCGAAGCGTGAGTTAGATCACCACAAAGAGAGAGAGAGAGAGAGAGAGAGAGAGAGAGAGAGAGAGAGAGAGAGAGAATGTTATGATCGAAAAAGAGTTGTCATAAACATCAAACTAACAGAGGATGTAGGACGTACATTCAAATGAACCATGCCTGCATAATCAATAATGATGGAATACTTGTTGAGACAGCATAACGAAGGAATGGGTTGGTACGAACAGATTTAAATATTGTGTTTAATACCATTAGCACCTTGCACTGCCTCCAGTTTAAGGTACAGCTGCGTTTCCTGATATGATTCAATACTCTCCACACAACAATGCGTGATCTTTTGTATTCTGTGTCACTATTATCATTCTGTGCGAACTGTTTTGATGATCCGCTGGTTGATACCTAACATTAGTAACTCTAGATCAATTCGTGTCTTAATTTTACAGTGCGGTGAAGTGTTGAGACGGAAGGATAATGCCTAGATACAGAAATGTTTCCTCGCAATAAGCACATTTTCAGCAATTAGGTATGACTGTGCCTCACTCATGTTTAGATACAGTCAGGGACAGAGATTATCGTAATATCTCATCTTTGCGCCTTCCTCACTTTCCTCTGCTGGCTACTGTTCTTATCCTGTGATAGTCGTAGTATGTTTTATAATTATTCTTGGACCTGGGGGTGGGGAGGGACAGTGATGGACATGCAATAAAGGCGAAATAGGCGCAGCAGAATATGATGCAATTTTTGTCCTTGAATGTTTACATTTTTAGGTGGGAGAAAATGTCAAGATGACGATGGTTATGATGATCATTATGATACAACTTTTCTTGTAGACTCTACAGTACATTTCCTCCTTTTTTCTTGTAGTTCAACTGCATTTTTAGTTGCCTCCTTATTTTTTCCTTCCTTTACACCCTCATCTTTTCCTGTGTCTCTCCAATCTTTTCTCCTTCCTAAATCCTCCAATGGATAATCAAAGGGAAATCTCGAAGAGATTTACGAATATTTGGAAGCGTCACATTTATACGCCACACTCAGCTTCCAGACACCGCCTCAGAGAGAGAGAGAGAGAGAGAGAGAGAGATGTATCAGAAGAGGAGGAGTAGAAACCCAAGAGATTGATTTTTTTTTTTTATGCGAGGAAGAAGAAACCAAAGGCTGAGCCCGCATTGACGTTCCTTCCAAGAAAGAAACAAAAACAATACCAAAGAGAGTTAAATTCAAGATCCATTCATTTCGAGATGCCTGGACACACTGAGTTTGAAACACGGGAGATTATAGGAAGTAGGAAATACAGACAGGGAGACAGATCCAGAGTTGACCTGTTGCATAAATGAAGGACTGAGAGTAACGGTTAACTCTTGCATTAGTGAGTTGGACAGCAAAGGGATGAGAGTTTGTTGCTAGACGGGTGCTACACGCACGTCGTAGAGGTGGAGCGATGCATGCAGACAGTTCAGAGGAGCAGTGACCGTTGAAGTAGCGATTAAAAAGAGATAAATAGGCAACAGTGCAGTGAAGAGACAAAGGTTAAAGGAAGCCAGTAAGAGGAGGAGAGTTGATGAGACGAATAGCCTTTGACTCCACCCTATTGAGAAGAGCTGTACGTGGGGAGCCTCCTCACACGTGAGAGTTGTACTCTAAACAGGGGTGAATAAAACCCCTGTATAAAGTCAACAACTGTGCAGGAGTAAAGAAGGCACGGATTCGGCTTAGCACACCCAATCTCTTGGAAGCAGATTTCACAAGAGATGCAATATGATCTTTCCAAGATAAGTCCCGTGTGAATAAAACCCCAAGCATGTTCAAGGATGATGCAGGATTGAGCTGGATATTATTAAACATGAATGGGTATTCCTGTAGAAGATTTTGACAGGTCGATAGGTGTAAAAACTGAGTCTTTGATGCATTAAAAACAAGATTATTTTCACCCCAGTAGGAGATACGAGCCAAGTCAGACATTAGGTGTGCCATAGCCTCATCCCTTGTTTGTTGAAGTAACTGCTGAGATGGACGTTGCAGGAACCGAATGGAAAGATGAAGGGTGGAATCATCAGCGTACGAGTGGACAGGGTTAGATGTACAGCTTAGAAGATCATTGATGAATAAAAGGAAGAGAGTTGGTGATAGGACAGAGTGCTGAGGAACACCACTGTTAATATATCTAGGAGAAGAACGATGGCCGTCTATAACAGCAGTAATAGAACGACCGGAAAGGAAGCTATAGATGAAGGCACAGACAGAAGGATGGAAACCGTAAAAGGGCAGTTTGGGAATTAAAGATTTATGCCAGACTCGATCGAAAGCCTTTGAGACGTCAAATGTAATGGCAAAGCTTTTGCCAAAGTCCCGAAAGGAAGATGACCAGGAATCTGAAAGGTAGGTGAGAAGATCGCCAGTGGAGCGTCCCTTATGGAACCCACACTGACGATCAGAAAGAAGGTTATAATGGGAAAGATGCTTTAAAATTTTTTGGTCAAGAATGGACTCAAAAACTTTTGAAACACAGGATGTTAAAGCAATTGGATGATATTTAGAGGGTTGGGAACGGTCACCCTTCTTTGGGACCGGCTGAATGGAAGGTACAAGGAGACAAGACAAAGGCGACAGAGTTTACCTAGGCAGGGTGTAAGCACAGAAGCACAGTTCTTGAGGACAACAGGACGGACCCCATCAGGCCCATATGCCTTGTTAGTATTAAGGCCAGTGATGGCAGAAAAATACATCAGCTGAAGAAATTATAATGTCAGCCATGAGGAAGTCAGAGGGGGGAATTGAGGGAGGAACAGCACCGGAATCATCTAAGGTGGAGGAGAAAGTCTGAGCAAAGAGATCTGCTTTATCAGTAGAAGAAATGGCTACAGAGCCATCAGAGTAGAAAAGAGGAGGGAAGGATGATGAGGTAAATTTGTTAGAAAGGTTTCTGGCAAGGTGCCAGAAGGGGTGGGAAGAATTAGAGTTGGAAAGTTGAGAGGATTTAGAACGGAAGAAATTATTTTTTGCAGAGCGAAGAATAGACTTAGCATGATTCCGGGCAGAAACCTAAAATAGATGTGATTCGGTGGTGGGTTGGCTCCGGTACCTTTTATAGGCCCTCTCCTTGTTGTGAACAGCATTAGAACAAGCGTGATTAAACCTAGGCTTTCTTGCATTAGTCAGAGGATATTAGAAAGGAATATTGCTTCCAAGCCTGAGAGAATAACTTCTGTAATGCGCAAATCACACTCAGATGGCTCCTGGCCACGGAAGCAATAATCATTCCAGGGAAAATCAAGGAAGTACTGCCTGAGGGCCTCCCAATCCGCAGTTCCAAAGTGCCACAGACGACGTTTCTTTGGAGGGTCCACAAGCCATACCAGAGCGATAGGACAGGTTAAAGTAACAAGGTTATGATCGGAGGAGCCCAACGGAGAGAAAAGATTAACAGTGTAAGCAGAAGGATTAGCTGTAAGGAAGAGGTCAAGTATGTTGGAGCTCTCTCCAAGGTGGTCAGGGATACGGGTAGGGTCCTGTACGAGCTGCTCTAGGTCATCAAGGACAGAAAAGATGAAGGCTTGTTCGCCAGGTGGATCAGTGAAAGGAGAGGAGATCCAAAGGTGGTGGTGAACATTTAAATCTCCTAGAATGGAGATTTCAGCTAAAGGAGAAATGGATAGAATGTGTTCCATCATAGAAGTAAGATAGTTGAAGAATTTTTTATAGTCAGTAGAATTAGGAGATAAGTAAACAGCGCAGATATATTTTGTCAGAGAATGACAGGAGAGCCGAAGCCAGAGAGTGGAGAATTCAGAAGAATCAAGTTCAGGAACACGTGAGCAAGATAGGTCGTCGCGCACATATACGCAGCATCCACCTTTGCTTTGAAATGAGTATAGAGGAAATAAAAGGATACAGAGAAGGGTTTGCTGTCAGTTGCCTCAGACAGCTGAGTCTCAGTAAGAAAGAGAAGGTGAGGTTTAGAGGAGGTGAGATGGTGTTCAACAGACAGAAAGTTAGAGGAAAGGCCGCGAATGTTGCAGAAATGAAGAAGTGAGTCAGACAGTGGAGCCAGGCAACTCAGAGTGTCGTTACCGGGAGAGGGGCGGATAGTAGGGGCATTTATGGTCCCCCCCCTGGGGACTCCGAGGCATTGTTGTTTTGCGCCATTTCTCTTTTATTTAATTTTGAAAAGGGAGTGTAGAGTGTACTGTGCATGTAGTTTAGTGATGATAAAGAAACCTATATTGGAGAGCATGCTGGCCTACTCTGTGTTACTGAAACATTGAAAAAGATCAGCAAAGGGGGATGGTCAGGAACTAGTTCTGAGGGCTGATGAAACGGGAGCTCCAGCTCTCCCTGTCATCAGCTTTCCATCCATCTTGGGAATACTGCCCTGCTCGACTGGCGCTACAGTCTACTCCTCCTGCAAAACAAGCTAATACAAAATCTCCAGTAACCTTTTATGAACGTGAAAGCCTAACTTTCTAAACAGTACTGTAGGCGCCGTCAGACGATTATATTCAGTACTGGAGTGGATTGTCGTCCTGCAAGAGGCTCAGGGCTGCACAAGAACTGATAAAATCATAATCGACTTTTCCGGTTCACAATTGCAGTGAAATCACTGGAAACTATCCGGAATTAATTCCCCAGAGCAATCAAAAGTCACAGGTGGCAGAGCAACAGTGAACTCATTCCCTGATAGCTTTAGTTTAACCCATTAACTCCAGTGTCCTCAAAAGAAGCTGGGACTAGTTATTATCAAAAGGTCATACAGAGAGAATCCTTTGAGCTTTGCAACTATGAGCCAATTGGCAGAAGGCGATACGCTGAGTACCCTCCCAATAATATGCCCCACACAAGAATCCTGGGCACTAATGGTTTGATTGTATTTTACTCTGAGAAACTGAGAGCGTTAGAAACTTAAAAAAAAAAAAAAATCTTAATTCGTACATCATAAATAGGCAATATAAAGATGTGTCTATAAGAAAAGATTATTCTCTCAATATCATTATATTACTTGGGAAATAAACAGTTCTTATCTTCCTCTAAAATACAAATTGTAAGAGAATATAATAAATACAGTATAAATCTTGGTTATCGTAAAAATATTCACGGCTGACACAAACTTTTCTTATAATAATTTTGAATCGATTTTTGTCCAACCATTGCTTGAGGCACAGGGCATCCGACTCCGACTCCCAGTACCAGTGGCGTCGGGCCGCCGAGATCAACATTTCCAGGTGGAGAGTATTGTTGTTACTGTTCGTAATCACTTCAGGATGAAACGTCCTTCCTGAGGTGGTTGAAATTACTGTATAGTTAACCCGCCCCGTCCCGACCACTTTTTCACCACTGGTACCCCCCAATCCCGACCATTTTTGGACCCAATTTTTTTTTGCTAAAACTTTCGCTTTTGGTCAGAAACAATGGTCAATCACCAAGAAAGTGTTCACCGGGGTCCATAAGTGGCCTAAACAGGTATACCTTCGTCACACCTGGTACCGTGTTCTCTGTAGGTGGTCTGAGGCTCTCACGTTTTCTATGGTATTATAAGTCTGGGAAACCAATGAAAGTAAGTAGATATGTATTTATTACAAACACAAAAACATGTGATACAAGAGTAAATTGGATTTTATACGAAAACAGAGGTGAAATAAGCATTGTACCATCGGGGGAACTGAGCGAAATCGGCCAAACTGTTCACGATGAATCGCTAACATTGCTGAATCATGATACATATCATTTTTTCTACTTACAAAATACATCTGCAATAACATTATACCATTTTACATTTTATTGAACTATTTTTACGTATTCACAGGCCTTTCGATAACATTTAGCGTACAGTGGGTCACCAATTTTCGCGCCTAATTGGGTCCAAAAATAATGCGCGAAAGTGGAATTAGCGAAAGTTGGGGCATTGTCTTTATGGCAAAAAGGCTAATTGGTTCCTGGTTATCCTAAAGTAACATCAGATTTTCATTTTCACTTGCAATACAGTACATCAAATCACCATTGTACATTGCATTGTGAGATACAAACAATAAAAACTGTACAGTACACATTATACAAGGAGAAACATACCACAGAGACCAGGTTGAGGTGTTTAATGGATGTTGGGGGTAAGTATCCGAGGCGCGTGGCGGGCTTATTTAGCCACGCCAGACGTATTGGCGCCACCTCTTGCTGCCTTGCTACCACTCTCTCTCTCTGCCTCCTCAGATGCAACTTGATGCAACACTTCCACTCTGTGCTGAATTTCCCTTTGTGCTAGGTTCTCTTGAACAAATCCATCGAAATCTTCATCCAGGTTAAGCTCCTCTATGGCCTTGGCCTTGGCCTTTCCTCCCGACTTTGAATGTCCCGGCCACTTTTTATCACCACCACTGCCTCCCGGCCCTCCCCCCACACCACCAGGCTCTCCCCCCACACCACCAGGCCCTTTCCCCACACTACCAGGTATAGTTGCCATTGAACCGTGAGAATCCAACACAATGGAGCTAGCACGCTCGTACACAATGGCGGGAATGGGTGGACAGAGTGTTGACATGACGTCATTCAAGATGGCGGTGGGTTGCGGGCGGGCGGTGCAGGAAATTCAAAGTTCAAAATATTGTCCCAAACCCAAAATTTGTGCGCGAAAATCGATTTTTTTAAAGCGAAAGTGGAAGTTAGGGAATATTTGGTGCATGCCGCGAAGGTGGATTCCGCGAATCCTGCTGTAGCGAAAGTTGGTGCACTACTGTAATGTTAGCGCTTATTTACGTAGTGAGTGACTGTTGTTTCAACTCATATTGTGTTTTTTCAACTTACATAATACTTTCCTAATTACATTATACACTTTTCCACTTTAGAGAACTGTTTTGAGATAGTTTCAGGCCTTACGTAAATATTTAGCGTAATAATAGCGCATAATAACACAGAGGGTGAAGTCGCTATGAGTATTATTTCAACTTACAACCTATTTTTGTACTTATATAATACTTCTCCACTAACATTACACATGTTTCCACTTGATATAATTGCTATCACATAATTGGAGACCTTACTATTCTACTGAGCGTCATATTATCGCATATTTACACAGTGAGTGTTACCGCGATATCATTTGTTTCATCTTACACTAGTATTCAACTTATAAATTACTTTCCTACTAACATTACACCCTTTTCCACTTTATATCATTCTTATCACATACTTACAGACCAGAATGTTCTACTGAGCGTAATATTTTCGCTGATTTACACAGTGGGTGTACTCGTGACATCAATTGTTACAACTTACACTATTTTTCAACTTATACATTACGTTCCTGCTAACATTACACCCGTTTCCACTTTATATTCTTGCTATCACATATTTACTGACCAGAGAGTTATACTGAGCGTCATATTTTCGCAGATTTACACAGTGGGTGTAGTTTTGATATCACTTCTTTCAACTTACACTATTTCTCAACTTATACATTACTTTCCTGCAAACATTACACCCTTTTCAACTTTATATAAGACTTAGCACATACTGACTGGCCTTACCATTATACTGAGCGTCATATCGCCATCCCACACAGTTTCAGTAGTGTAGGAAGTTATGGTACTCTCTGAAACATGGCTGAAGGCACAACGCAACATTGGTGGTGGTGGGGGAGGTTGGGGAGGTGGAGAGCGGCGACTTTCATCACTCGCACTTCTCTTCCCTCTCCCTTTTCCTTTACCCTTTCCCTTCCCTTTCTTTCCTTTCCCCACATCCTGGGGCTGTGGGGAGGAAGTTTGGGAATATTGTGTGGCGAAAGACGTGCTGGGGAGTGGCTCCACCTCCTCTCCCCTAGGCCTATGTGCACCACGTGCTCGTGCTGCCTCCCTCACACCACTTTCCCTTTCACCCCGCACTCCCGCCACACCACTTTCCCTTTCACCCCGCGCTCCCGCCACACCACTTTCCCTTTCACCCCGCGCTCCCGCCACACCACTTTCCCTTTCACCCCGCACTCCCACCACACCACTTTCGCCTTCCCCAGACAAAACACTAGGACCATACCTTATTTGCCTTCTCGCCCCACCTTCTGATCCTCGGGGTGAGATTTTTTCCTTCCCCAACCACGAGGCAACATCACGTCCTAAGCTGCCGTCATTGTCATCGTCCTCATCCTCGTCTTCATCAGAATCTCTCTCTAGGGGATGGAGAGAGGTCCGTGCAGGTGGTTTGGGTGCAGGCTGGCCTTCCCTTGCCTTACGATATGTGACATACCGCTTTTTCCAGGGCGAAGGGACCTGCTCATCACTGCTTGTTATTTCCTCCTCAGGCTGCACGTAATCTCGATCCACCACATCATCATCAAGTGGAGAATCACTGTCTCCAGTGAAGGCATCCAGGGCAGATTGTATTTCGTCGTCTGAGAGACCTTTACGCGCCATGTCTGACCTGGGTCACTGCTAACAGGTGAGTGACCGAGACAAGGGCGTGCACGGGTCATGCGGGGTCTGGGATGCTGCCTGCCTGGCGGCAGGTAGGGGAGGCTTGGGTAGGTGGGCGAATCGAAAATCTCGCGCGAATTTTGAAAATTGTGGAAATTATGAACCTTGCAATTGCAGGACGTTAAAGTACGTCGACGGGATTGGCAGTGACAAAACGTGAGGACGTGGAAGAACGTCGACGGGACGCAGCGGGTTAAAAAATAAGTCCTCGAGCGTGATGAGTTGAAGCGCTCGGGTCCACTTCGGTTATGGGTAAGTATATTTGGTCGTTTTCCTACGAAGACGTTTTTATTCACTCCACTGGAATTGGTCCTATTACAACGATGGCGATATTTTCATTTCACTGAATTTGGTCATTTAACTACGATGGCACTCATTTCACTGGATTTGGTCCTTTTACTAAGATGACGTCTTTATTCATTCAGTTCATGTTATCTCCCAGTTACTTTATTCAGGCTTGGAGAGATTTTATGAAGTAAAGGATTCTTATCGGGTCTTGGCAACCACATCTCCTTTTGTGAGCTTTCCTGTGTTGAAGATCGGATGTTAACAGAAAGCATAATATATATAATGACGTCCTCGGGTTGAAGGTACTCTCCTCTTGTGTCTCACTGTTAACGGTGATGATAGGTGAAGGATTATCATATCCTGGATGTCATCGCTTGTTACTACTCAGTACTGAAGATCGAGAGCGGGCAACTTTAGGCCATGATAGAGTAAAAAGGGTACAGTTAACGCTTCTTTCCATTTACAAATGCGTCAAAATGAGAGCCACCTTCTCTTTCGGTAATCAACACTTAAGTCTTATCTGTATTTACTCTCGAAACACGCTATGTCTAGACAGATCGCAAAACACTGCACATAAAGATTCAGTTCACTATCCGCAAAACAACGCAACAGCATCTGCAGACTTCGGATTTCAGTATTCCACTCTTCATCATTATCATTATTACCACCTTTTCTCCAGCATCATGTTTTGTTTCTCAGTGTGTTGTCATCCTTCATTGCATTATTCTGTCCTCACTTCCCCTGCCTTTACTTGTTCCTCCTCGTATTTCCCTTCACCTTTTCCGCTGTCTTTCTTCCTTCTAACAAAAGTCCCAGAAGAGGCTGAGAGGGAAATGGATGTCAAAAAACAGCACAGTCCGTAATAATTAGGTTGGCTCTAATCTCACGGCATCTCTCATCCACTCTTCTTCCCATCCATTTCCTCCATCCCTCCTCGTTTGGTTCCTCCATATTCTCCATAATCCTGGACCTCCACTATATTGAGAAAATGAGCGGATGAGAATGTTTCCAGTATAGCCGTGCTATTAGCTTAAGATTAAGGACTTTTATATACCGGAACACTGCGTAACAAAATTAAACCAATTTTTTGTTTATGTTGATTTTACTCTACTTCTGATCAATCCCAATGCGTAGATTCCGAATATGCTATATGAGTTTGTGTAAATCTAGAGTTACAGGAATTAAGCAACAACATATGTATCGTACGAGGACAAGAACTGCAACTTGTTACCATGCCGAGAATTTTGTGAATGTCAAAGGACTTATATATTTCCGGGTGTTTATTTTGAAATTAACTAGAAAATGAGCAAACAGTAGCATCACAAGGAATGCAGGGCACATAGTATCTAGAAATGCACTTTTGATCTTGATTTTCTTCTGTAGCTGTGATGACAATCGCGCAACAGTCCCCCAAAGTAATCGCCCATCATCGCCTCGATCCATCTGCCCTGATATCTGGTTTCCATCAGCAGAACGTCCTGGTGGATCCGTTCGCCACGCTCCTCGCTGACTGCACCTAAGTTACTTTTGAAGAAATCGTGGTGGGAATGCAGATCGTGCAATTAGATTATTCTGCATCCAAGCCAGTGGAATGCCCCGATCAGGTCATCGGCTAGCTTTGCGGAATCTGATCTCCTCTGGTTGCCAAGAAAACCTTCCACAACCCCTCTGAAACCATTACAAGCGCGCTCTTCAACACCGGTCATTTTACCCTGGAGTTCACGACTTGCAAGCATTCTTCGAACTTGCGGCCCGGTGAATATGACAGCCGTCACCTTTGCACGTTCAACTTGGGAATCATTGATCGGATATGCAGAAACACATCGCCATCCTTGTCGGTGACTTTCACCAATTGTTTCACATGACCAAGTTTTATGTGTAGCAGCGGTAGCAATACCTTCTCTATGGAGATCAGTGGAGCTCTCAGAATGTTGCACGAGCCTGGTGTGAGACTCTCTCTGAGAGGCCAGTCTTTCCTCATGAAATGTTCTGCATCGCTCCAGCTGTCCCACAAGCATAAAAAACATGAGCACTTAGTATAATCGCCTTTCATTCCAAGTAGGAACGAAATCATTTTGAAATCCCCACAAACCTCCCAGTTGTGATCTGAGTACTTTATTTTTGTCAGACAAATCTTCACATTCTCATAGCCTTCTTTCATTTCCACAATATGTGAAACTGGAATTGATGGGAGTTCGTTGCCGTTATGCATAAGTACAGCTTTTAGGCTCTTCACAGAACTGTCTAGGAAGAGTCGCCATTCTGAGGTTTTGTAATTCACTCCCATGGCTTGGAACAAACCCTTAACGTACAAACAATAAGATAACGAGGTTTCCTCACAAATTTGAAGAAGGGTGCAAACTTGCCGTGGCGCTTACTATAACTCAGTTTGCAACTGGGATCCAAGTTCCAATCACTTAGACGGGACGCCAGCAGCTCAGCATTGGACTTGGTGAGTCCTAAATCCCGGACCAAGAAGTCCAGTTCTGGTTGACTGGGAGAATGTGTGGAGTGTCTCCGAAAGATTCTCCAACATACTATTCACCGTCACTTTCCCCTCCATTATCGATGATGTCCTCATAGTCAGCCATAATGTCAGCCAATGCATCGGGGTGCGGTAACAAGACCGGAAATAAACAAGTGCCAATTGTTGACAAAAACCTAGAGATAGACAAACAAAACATACACCATTGGAATCAGCGTGGAAAATTGAGTATAAAAAGACCAAAAAAACTGAATAAACAAATTCTTTGTTACACAGTGTAATCAAGTAAAAGACATCACATTAGGCTTTCAGCATTATTAACAGTTTCAGTACGGCGGCTACCTTTTTACGATATCATTGCTACTTGTAGGTTGTGTTTTCATTCTTACGAAAGACCTCTCGTCATGAAAAGTATAATAAATGCTACACCTAATCCCTCTAGCTATAAAAATTTCTCCTAATCTTAGTTTAATGAACTAGAGACAAGCATAACATTTACAGATAGCCTCGAGTTAGAAGAGCTAATCATCGCCTTAAAACATCCCTTAATTAACGATCTCTGCTAAATATTTTGCGATTGATGAACACCTATTGACATTTTCTATGTAAGCATAGATGAGACTCCAAGTCTCAACCGTCAGGTGAGTAAAGGACGAGGTCATATAAAGGCTTGGGGTAGGGGCAGAGAGATAAAAGGAACGAACGGTGAAACACAGACAGGAAGAGGAGACAGTAGTGTGGTGCTGGCCAGGAAAAGGTACCGTAGAACAGACAGATGTCAAAAATGGTGAACAAAACAGATGGGGGGTTAGGAGCACGATAGAAACAAGCCACAAACGATCCAATAGAAAACAGCAGTAACAGGTAATGATATGGCTTAGATTGTGTTACATGACTTCTACCGGTTGGCATTGTTAATGTCAGTGTTACCGAGTCAACGTTCCCCAATCCTCATTGCTGTTTCTCCTTGTTATTGACACGGAGGCACCTGACGCGTAGTATTATGGTGGGTAGTGGTGAAGGCGTGTTTGTTACCACTCATCAAGTAGCACGAGAGAGAGAGAGAGAGAGAGAGAGAGAGAGAGAGAGAGAGAGAGAGAGAGAGAGAGAAACTTCCATTTTTAAGTTAATCCTGACGTGTACATTATAATTGAGAAAGTGTCCGACAGAGCCCAGTGGATGAAATTAATACAGATGTACAGAACATAAACGTGAACAGGAGAGACTGGCAGCGAATTGTGTATGTGTACCAGAAAACTGGCCAGACTGTGAAGGCTAGAGTTTTGGAGGGGGGAAGCATCAGGATTGAATGGAAGAAAGGTAAGAGAAGGGATCGTCTCTCTCTCTCTCTCTCTCTCTCTCTCTCTCTCTCTCTCTCTCTCTCTCTCTCAGACTGTCTAATTTTTATGTGGAGACAATGATAGCTTGAAGTAATAACAGAGGTAAATAAAGAAGTAAGAGTAAGAGGGTAGTGTGTTAAATCAATAATGCTTACTGACCACCACAGTGCAGTACTGGAAAGGAGTAACACATTCATTGCACAAAAATTGGTATAAAAAACTAAAATAAAGTAATAAGGACCGGGAGACCGGACGGAAACCAAATTAGCGTGCAATCAGTGTATCGGGTGAAGTGAAACAACTGAAATATCTAGAAACCGTACTTACAGGTTATTGTGAAAATGAAGTTCGATGTAAAATAACTATGGGAAAACGGCATAAGAAGGACAAAAACTTATCCTGACCTGGAAGATGATCCATCCATCCATCATCCAATCCTACATTGCCCCATGAGGAGCGTAGGAGTCCGGGGCTAGGCAGTTGGTCCCGACATTTAAGATGAGAGTGACCAGCCTCACTCATCCCTGAGTGTCATTACATGAGCAATCAACCCCAACCACCCCCTAGATATAAACCTTCACCGGCTCAATCCGATTGGAGCGCAATAATTACCCACTAAACCACCAGGCGCTAAAATTTGGTTATATGGTTACCACCCAGCGTAGTAAATGGTTTCCTGGTGCACACGAAACCATTTGGCTTGTCACTCTGTGTAGAGTCACCCACAGGCTGAAGGAAGTGGAAAGAATGAAGGAAAGAAAGATAGAAGAGGGAGTGTAGTCACCCGTACGCAGAAGGACAAGGAAAGAATGAAGGAAAGAATGACAGAAGAGAATGGAAGGAAAGAAGGATGGAGAGGAAAGGGCAGACACCTGAGAGCAGCACTACATCGAGTGAGTGGATGGTGAGCGCCCCCACCTACCACTATGGAAGATTATTTCAGCATTTAATAGGCCAATATATAGTGCAGTATTGCATTGAGTTATAATTGGAACAGCTTAAAGAAAATTATTGTAAGCTTTTGACATGCTGATTTTGAGGAGGATGTTGAAGAAATGCTGGTGTGAGCACAAAAACGCTGACGAGGTATTGGAAAGTGTAGAAAAGGAAAAATTGTAATTAACTTCATGAAAGAGTGAAAGAAAAAGTGGACAAGACATAGTGTGGACGAGAAGCTGTTGTAAAAATATGTAACAGTTGGAAGTTATAATGGTGTGAGACCAGGAGAGAGGAAAAGGAAATCGACGGTGCATGAACTGAGATCAAGAAGTTATCAAGAAACGAGAAGAATAGCCCACAACAGAAGTATGTACAGACTAACTGAACCATGAGAAGACACGCCTGAAGATATAACGCGTGGAAGGTTGGACCGTCATATTTATCGTTTTTCTTTGACTAAGTAAGCAAGCCACTTATCATTCAGTGCAAAGTATTGTTGTTGTTTCTTCCATCAATGCTAATTATGATACATTTTCCTGATGGAGCTCTATAATGTTCAAGTTTTTTTTATCCTTTTTTTTTTTTTTTTCCATAGAGCCATAACCAGTCTTTCACACGCTTCTTTTCCTTTTTTCAACTTTTCCCTTTCGCATCTTCTTCTTCTTCATGTCTCCTTCGTCTCCTTTTTTCTTTTTCTCTTCCATCCGTCACTAGCTAGTCAGTGTAAGTGAGGGTGTGGCATGAATCTAGTGCCTCTGCCACAGCCGTGAATCAAAGAAGTACGCTATATAGCTGTGATCACTCAGAGACTTGAGAGGAAGAGGATGGAAAATGACTATATGAACTGGAGGGAGAGTAGAAAAGAAGTAAAAGGTGGAAGAGTAGAGTGGCAGTAGGAGGAGACGAACTAAAATACCCGTTTAAAAAAAAATGTTGGCGTTATTATCGCATACGTAGTATGCCAGTCACTGAAAATTTTTTGCCTTTTCTGAACTCTTTGAAATCGTGTTTAAGTAGCAAAGAAAAAAAGCGTCAGTGTTGCGAAACAATCGTTCATCTACGTTTCCAACAAGCAGTTCTATAACCCGATCTCCTGCTAATTTCCCTATGCTCGTAAATTATAACCCTTTCCCGGGCAGTGGTGTTACCCACTCTTGACTAAACACGCCTTGCTACGCGTCTTGACATATTTACTCAGAGGACGTCTTTGACATTATATCAAAGCTGCCACTGTGCGATATTACATGACTTAAGAAGAATCTATAGTCGCGAAAGGGTTGATTAAGGTCATACTTAGTCTTTACAGCTGGAATAATCTCTTCTGACTTGAATAAAAACGTCAAGAGAGCAAACCATGACGACATCGCAGTGGGGGGGTTGAACTGCCACTGATAAATACATATGAATTTTTTCAGCCTAAATTTGATGTATGCAGATGCAGTGGCGCTGCTTTCGAAGGTGAATGGAATGCTTGTAGAATTATTTATGCTTGTGAACGAAGAGGTCTGAAAGTGAATGTAATTAAGAACAAAGAATGATTAATCGCTGAGGGTGTGAATCACGGTGTGCCTGTTTGTGAGAAAGAAGAGACTGGAAATGATCCAAGAGTTTAGGTACTTAAGCTGCAGTGACAGAAAAGAGAAATATATATGTAAATGTAGTGGAGAGTAGAGTGATCCAGGGAAGTATACTAGCTGGTGTTATAAGGGCTCAGAATTATGTATCGGTGCGAGACTTTAGAATGACGAGAGAGAGAGAGAGAGAGAGAGAGAGAGAGAGAGAGAGAGAGAGAGAGAGAGATTAGTAGAAAATGGACTGGAAGCGACTATTTTCGTGGGTTGTGTAGGCTGAATAGAATAAGAAATACACATGTCTTCGACAGGTGTGGAATATACATATTAACTGATCAAAAGGTAAATGAGAGAGGGTTTGAAACATGATCCTAGAGCGATTGGATGCGTACTAAATTTAAAGAAAAAAAAAAAGTATATATGAGCCAGTCTGAGGGTAGGCTAGGACGAGACGTGAAGGCAGAAGACACCTAAGACTTTAGTTCAAAAAGCATAATTATGCCCGAAATACCGGGATACATGCATAAGCGAGGTACTGCAGGTAAGACAGCAGAACAGTTAAAGAAAGAAACTATTCCTTTTAGGTGATGTTTGCACTGAAATACATATGAAATACTTCAGTCCTTTTATAACCCGGCCATATCATGAATACCTTAACGTTTGGACTGTTTGGTGTGTGAGCTGGAGCCGAGAATTTCGAGGGATTTCGAGGGACTGAATGACTAGTCGATAGGTGTTTCTCTTTCTTGATCACTCATATTCGTTATTGTATTTGAAATTGTGTAATGATGATGATGATTTTTGTTATTATTATATCTGGACGTTGCTTCTCCTCACCCTGCCCTAGGGTGGGAAAGGAGGTCCGGATGGTGAAGATGATTATGGTTATTATTAGTATTTTACCAAAGTCGTGTATTATTTTCTGTTATAAAGATTACCATAAAGAACATATAAAGCAGCAATGATAACTAATATATTGTCAGTTACCCTGATAACTGATATATTGTCAGTTAGCCTATTTCAACCCGTTCATTCAGATGATTCTGTCTATTGCCTGACGCCTTAGTTCCGGAGGTATTAGCCAAGAGCAATTCTCTTACAAATAGTTCTGTCCTGTCATTAGCCGGATCTCTCACCATCTTACACTATACTCATTCATGTACCTCTCCATCCCATCCTCGGCCTCTCTCTCCCCCCCTCTCACTCCACTTCAGTTACACTAGCTCCAGAAACTATCTGTGCACAATGGATGTTAAATATTATGTCACTGGGACTGATGATTACCAGGAATTGAGGTTCTGTCCTCGCACGCTTAGGTAGCCCAGGTGGTGGCTGACTGTCATATCACGTACTGCATAACATGGGGAAAGTCGTATATAAAATAATATATACAGGCATTACCAGGTTGTTAATTCCGCGTAGTCGAATAATTACTGATGGCATCGAACCCACAGTCACCGATACTTTTTGGAGATGGTGTACTTACATTCACAGTAAGTCAGTCAGTCTCCATTCTCTCCGCCTGATCAATCTATCTCCGGGTACCTCTGTCACTTCCTTGCACATCCACATCAGCTTCACAATCCTCCCAAACTTCTTCAAATGTCAGTCAGTCTCTCCACGTTACTCCACATAGTTTTCCCAGAAAACTACCTTCAGTTTTCTCACTTGTGACTAAAGCCCACTAAACAAAGTCCAAGTTTCGCATCCGAAAGCTATAGTGAGTGTAACAGTTCTGTCGCTTTCATTCTCATCTTATTCCTGTCAGCCGCCCTCAGCGTACCTACAAAATTCCTTCTCCTCTGTACCCTTTCTAGCACTTTGTCCTCTAAACTCCAGTCTTTTTCTTGCATAAACATTTGAACGCACTCACGTTTTCTGTTCTACCTCAGTACGGATTCCCTGGCTTCATTTCATAAAGCACATTTTAAACGGTAGATGGGGACGCTCATCATCCACTCACTTGATGTAGTGCTGACTACATGTTCCTAAACCTTTATCATTCTTTTCTGTGTCTGGCTTCCTCCCTTCCTGTTTTTCCTCGTCCTTACTGCCACCTTTTATAACTCTTTTCATTTAGGGTGACTATACACTGAATGGAAGATATAATGGTTTCCTGTAACCCAGGGAACCATTTACAACGCTGGGTGGTAACCATAAAACCCAAATAACGGAGTGATATGGAGCCTACTATGAAGTCCCTGCTAACTGAGTGGAGAGACGCAAATGCGACATCCATTCAGAAGCCAAACCTTCACACCTCCCCCCCAACACATCGCTTTAGCGAGTTACTGTCTGCCTCAAGGGGACATGGGTTCACTGTAAGGGAAGACCCTGCAAGGGTGATTGCTTTCTTGTGGTTGATAAGTCCGCTAGGCCATTTAGACCAAGGTTACTCAACAACAACAACAATACCAACAACATTTCAAGAGGCAGCAGTGGCAGGATGGAAAGAACCTCAACAACATAGCTTAGTAATGGAAAACTCTGAAACTTTTTCGACTCTATTTGTATGAAAATGAGAGGTTATTAAAGATTGTAAAAAATGCATATTGCCGTAAAATTAGTTTGAGCGGCGAGGGGATGATGGGAGAGGGGATGGAATATGATTTAAAAAGCTTCATTTCCTCTTCTTTCTCTCATTAGGGGAAGCTGGTGGAGAGTGGATTGGAGAGCTGTGTACGATAGGCAATTGACAGAAACTCAACCACCATCAAGAGCGGGTGCCACCATAGCATAGCCACACCCCGTCACTCTCAGGCACGGTATTCATATGGACTATAACCTGTTCCTTGGACTCGTTCACTGCTCCTGTGTCGAGATGAGTAATGGTTAAATCTGCCTACATACCCCCCCCCCCTTCATCCCACCAAGAAAAAAAATTATAGACATATTTTTCGATGCACAAACGCACATGTGAACACAGTGTAATAAACGCACTTTTCTGTGCACTCGTATATAGGGTTGTGTTCTCTTTGGCTTAGGTGAGTGCATAACATCACATCCTTTGCGTTATATTTTGCTTGTTGCACATTTATATTTTCTTGTGTTCTGTTGATGCAAAGCGTATAAACATTAAAGATATAATCGTGAAGAAAATACAAATGACTTTTTAAATGTAATCTGCAGAATAAATAGCCAGGAATGAGGTGTTTCGAAGTCTTCCAGAACGCCGGAAATAGGTGTCATAGTGTTACTGGATCGCTGCCAGTAATATGCATCAAAGCTCCTTCAGTATGATGATATTTTTAAATAAATATTATACTTGCTATCTCGAGACAGTTTCATTTAGATGGAGAAATGAAAACTGAAACTCCTGCGGTTAGCTATGCCCCTCATTAACCCTTTACTACTAAACTGAATAGGCAAAAGAATAAAATAAGACATCCTTGGGCTGAAGGGATTTACATTCACTTGACTGCATAGTGTTGTGGTATTATTAACCCATATTACAAAGACCAGCCAGACTGAAATACAAGGATGTACCATCTTATGGCACTAAAGTAAAAGAAGAAAGGTAAGTGAAATACTAAGAATTATTGGAAAACAGATGCAAAGTACAAGGCCAGTGAGCGAGTGGTACAGAAGAAGGTGAAAGAAATTTAACGTGAAACTACGAGAATGATAATACCTTATGGAAGACATTGTTACATATACAAAGCTGCTCACATTCGAGAGATGGTGCAAAATGTGAACGGGGTTAATTTTTTATGATTTTGCTTGCAAAGATCTCGACGTCCTGTTTTGTTTGTGTTGTCTTCATTCTTTCCATTGTTTTTCATTCGAAAAAATAATACATACAAGTTCGACTCACATCTTTCTTTCCTCTCCTTATTTTGACCTATTAACACCCTTAACCTTTCCAGTACTTTAAACCATCTTTTTTTTTTTTATTATCATTATTCTTACTGTCAGACGATGTTACGTTGCTTAGGAACAGTCCTCAACTGGTGAAGATGTAAATTATTCCTATATGCAGCTTCTCGTGTTTAATAACTCTCTCGTAAGCTAAATATAACTGTTTGTTACAAGCAATAATTTAAAGAAGATAAAGTCATTGTAGCTAAAAGGTTGCCCCTTCACTACACAGTCGCTTTTTGTATCTTTCTGTCATTGCTGACGCCATCCGAACATCACCATTGCTTACTCTTATCAATAGTCCTTTTTTCTGCCTATCTTAATCTCTTCCTTCTCTACATTTTCCAGTGTCCTTACATGACCTATCTTGTCATCATTGTTATTACGCTTTACCCTTCTCTTTTTTTCCCTTGGTGACTCTTTATTATTCTTTCTAATTATGTACCTTTTTTTCCCCCCTTGGTGACTCTTTATTATTCTTTCTAATTATGTCTTCATTTTTCTTCCTTCTCTGAGTATATCTGCTCGTACACCATTATCGGTGCATTTGTGTTTCTCTTTGTCCATATATCAACTCCCCTGCCATTACCGTTATTAATTTGTCCCCCCCTTGTGTCCCTTGCTGACTTATACCAGCAGCCTTTGTCTATTGCCTTCATCCATTTATCTTCATTTTCTCTTTATATCTGCTGACTTACGATTATCATTGCATTAATATCAATCTCGACCATTACTGTATATCACCATCTCTGTAACAGCAAGCCCCCTTTCACTCCCTTCGAGGTGTAGAAGCCCAAGGTTAGGCATCCGTAGTTCAGTATATTTAAGGGTAGATGACCAGCCTACTTTCTTTGGAGGCATTATATGATCAACAAACCTTCAGTAACTTTTCGGGGATCCAATTCATGTGCACGACAAGGCTGCCGCACCGACTGGGGCAGGGTCAACCTAGGGGAGTAGAATGGTCATTTACTCTAAAGTATTGGACTAATGTAGCCATGTCTTTGACCCATACACTACGAAGCCAATCAAATGGTACTGGTTCATTATTTACATCATCTTCCTTTCCACTGTTCTGTTTAATTGACATCTGTCACTGCTCCTCCATTTATTTTCCTTCTGCCTTTATCTGTATTTTTTTCCTCCTCCTCTAAGTTTTTATTTTTTATTATGTGCTTTTTCTACCCATTTCTTCTCTCTAGAGCTTTTGCGATACCAACGCTCCAAGTTTAGGAAGCACAAAATATTTTTAGGCTAATTAGTAGAGTGATTTAATTAGTTCTCGTTAGGGTTTTCATC
The DNA here is from genome assembly GCF_032717465.1 of Coenobita brevimanus. Lineage (NCBI taxonomy): Eukaryota > Metazoa > Arthropoda > Malacostraca > Decapoda > Coenobitidae > Coenobita > Coenobita brevimanus. The sequence goes on along the minus strand of NC_136961.1, from coordinate 14,093,845 downwards.
TTACCATAGCGCATGAGATTTTATCCATACTGAAGCCAAGATAGTATTCTCTCTCTCTCTCTCTCTCTCTCTCTCTCTCTCTCTCTCTCTCTCTCTCTCTCTCCTTCATTGTCTTCCACCCCTCATTCCCTCCATATACAGTATCATTAATTGTTTTCCACTGATTTTCCCATTAGCTCATTTTTACCTTTTATTCCTAATGGCTGGGATGAAAGGCTCTCTTGCATTTATTTTCTTACATTTAACACTCTTAACTATACCAGTACGGTGACTCGTTTTACATTTTAACTCTTCTTTTCGATGACGTAATGTTCTCATGTATTCTTGCAACAATCAGACCATCCAATTCAGTTTGCCGGGACACGTTCAGAAATGGAGAGGTAGATAAAGCCTCCATTAACCCCTTCACTAATAGAGGAACTTAACTATAAAAGGTTTACTTGGTGGCAGCCCGAAAATTATTGCACAACTACGTCACCGAGGTCAAGGGGTTAAACATGACATTAATTGACGGTAATATTCAGCTTACGTAAAGCTTTCTATATATGTCTTTTTAACAGAACAGTCACAATGGAGAAGTCTATTTTTATAGTAATTTACAACTGGTGTTCTAAAGGAAAACGGGTTATTCTCTTTTAACCAGCTCTTTATATGCTGTTGGCGTTTGAATGTTTATTTTTCTCTCGAGAAATACACACACACACACACACACACACACACACACACACATATATATATATATATATATATATATATATATATATATATATATATATATATATATATATATATATATATATATTAATGTCACGAATCAATTCGCGACATTTCCTTTTTGTGAGAAGCCACGAACTATTAGTGGAAAACTCACTGTGTATCGCTCAGTTAACCGTTTCTCTCTCCATTCCGGGGTATACTTTTCAAATAATTCGTCACCGTTTTCAAAAAGTGACCGATTTAATGCACGTCACTAAGTGCGCTACTGAGCGATACAATTATTTCTTTATCGTTTGCCTCTGCTTCATTCAACCGTTAGCCACGCCTTCTTCCGGTGGCCTGTGCGTACTGCTTATGCATTATTTGAATTCAGTTTAGTGTTTGCTGTGACGGAGACAGGACCTGTGCAGCAGTGCGAGAGGTCAGCTAGTACCCAAACTCCACTTACAGTTTCTCCAAGCTCCCACCTTTAGTTCTCCAGCTTTGGGTGATACACCGCATTCATTGACTAGTATTTCCTTTGTGTATTTTGTAGTCTTAAGAGTTTAGTTAAGGTGTTTTTCCTAGGCGTAAGTATTTAGCTTCTGTGTGAGTGAGCGAGTGCGTCTCATTTAATTTGATTTGAAATGTAATGTTAAATTTGTTTTTGTAATTAATAAATTTAACAGTTCTATTTCTTGAGCTTAATGTAGAGTAAAAATCTTGTTTCATTTCTCCATAATTAAGCTTATTTTCCATATAGCTCCTAGCTTGCATAAACGTTTGCTTTCATAACTGGTACTTAGACCAGTCTTGTTGTATTAACTTAAAATCCGTTGTGCCAGGAGTTAATGCATCAGCAAGAACCTGATGTTATTATTATTAGTATTAGTTATTTATTGTCAGGGGTGATGTAACTTTCTCCAGAGGCTAACAGTACAGTAATTCAGCAATTGTGAGTAATTAGTCTCTGCTGTGTACTGTTGAGAAAGTTTATAAATTCTCGTTCTTAGAGAATCGTGCACAAGCCAGCGTAAAGTAATCGTTGCTTGATGTAGCAAGACAATCATTGTCTCTGCGCTTCAATATTATTGAATATAAATATCAATTTAAATAATATTTAAGCATTATATCAAAATTACCGTGATATTATAAAAAGACCCGTGACAATTGGCGACCTCGCCAGGATATTAACTCCTAGCTCTAAAGCTATTCACGAGATAGTGCTCACTCATTCATATTTAGGTATTTATCATTAAAGTTTATAGGCACAAGCTTACTGGTGTTTACCCTTAATTTAGCAAGTGAATTTTGCTTTATTAATCAATAGAGTACTTAACTCTAGTTTATTCTTGGTAACGCCAGACGATTTTATTCGCTCCTGGGAAGTCGCCGTACCCATTGTGTTTATTTTTGAGTCTTCCCAGTCATTTACATTTTTTATTTATTCTTTGCCAGCTAACTGGATAAGACTGGTCACCACTAGCTTGTGTCTGTATTCTTTACTTGTGTTTATTAGTATTCGTCGCTAAGCAGTCAGTACTCAATTTCGGTTACTTAGTAAATTGAGCTAGCATCATGGCTACAGCTGTATATGTACAGGAAGCCAAAGATATTGGTCTCACAGACCCAGAGAAAATACAGAGTTACGTTCTCTCACGGTTCAATTACGAGCAAGAACGTGAGAAAGATGCTCGTGAAGAGCGTAGGATTCAGCGCGAATGCGAGCGAGAACAGCGCGAATACGAGCGAGAACAGCGTGAGGAACGTGAAAGAGAGCGTGCTTATGAACAAGAGCAGCGTGAGAAACAGCGCGAATACGAGCAGAAACAACGCGAGCTCGAGTTAGAAAAAGAGCGAGAACAGCGCGAATACGAGCGTGAACAACGAGACAAAGAACGAGAACATGAACTTGAAGTGCTGAAGCTCAAGCGAGATTCCTTGGCTTCAGACACGTCTGGTGCAGTTGGTCAAAGCTCCACGAGCGTTCTCCCTGCACATGTCCTGGCGACCCCACGCATCAAGCTTCCTTCATACAAGGAAAGCGAGCGAATCGAGCCGTACATAGCTCGTTTTGAGGACATGGCAGACTTATATCAACTGGATGAGGCAGCTAAGCGGCTTCAGTTTCTTAGCCTATTTGAGGGCCCTGCCTCGATATTCTCCACCGAATTCGTGGAGACAATCTCACATATGAGATGATGAAAGCTGCACTCATTAAGGCGTATGGTCTCACAGTAGACGACGCCAAAGTTCAGTTCATGCGAGCTCGTCTCCAAGACAAGGAGACAGCTGTTCAGTTCCTTGATCGTCTCACAGCTTACTTAAATGAGTGGATGGAGAAAGATGAAACTCCTTCCACGCGTGAGGATAATTGACCTTATGCTGCGTACACAGCTAGAGAGGTCGTGGCCTGCTGAGCTCATAGCACAGCTTAAGATCTGCCAGGTGAAAGATGCCAGCCAAATGGTAGAGAAGGCTGACGCATTCTTTACTGCATACGGGTATCAAGCTCGTAAGCAAAACACCTGGAGCAGAAAAGATACTGCCAAGTCTGGGAAGCCGTCTCAGACTGAATCCCAGCACCAAGGCCGTTCTCAGAGTAATGGTCAAGGTCCAAAACCGCAGTGGAAGGACCAGGGGCAAAACACTCAGAAACCTGAGTGGAAGAGGTACAACAAGTACCCTAACCAGCAGCAGTATCAGCCACGCAACCGACCGTCGGGACAAACTTTTTCACCACCAGCTCAAAAGAGGCAGGAAGCAAATGCAGCCTTCATTCCTCAGCAGCAGCACGGTGGTCACGTCCCTACCAGTGTGGGTACTTCCCCACAGTTCACTAGTCCCACAGTGACAGTGAACCCCCCTCCACAGATGGCCAATGTTCCATCTTCTCAAGTATATAACCCTCAAGGCACAATGTTTGCCACATCAATTCAGCAGCCTCATGAGTGGCTAGCTGCTTCCTCCACAGGCCCCACCACAGGTGACAGTACCTTCCTTGTACAGCCAGGGTTTGTGGGAGGCATTCCTGTGAAGGTCCTGAGAGACAATGGTTCCTCAGGTTGCTCTGTTAAACAGAGTTTAGTTCGGCCTGAGCAGTATACAGGTCGACAGATCCATGCAAAGCTTATTGATGGATCAGTGAGATTGTTCCCTGAGGCATGTATCCAGGTGGCATCTCCATTTTATACTGGTACGACACTTGCAGTTGTCATGCCAGAGCCTCTATTTGACTTTATAGTAGGCAATATTCAAGGAGCCAAGGATAGTTGCTCCGATGATGGCGCCACTCAGACTTCGGCTGCTGCGGTAACACGAGCCATGACTGAGGCTCCAGATTGTGTCACCCCAGTGATCATTGAATCGCCGCAAGATCTGATGTGCAGTCAACTTGTTGTACAAGAACAACATTCTGACCCGACACTTGCTGCCGTGCGGAATAAACAAAAGGGTCGAGTGATTAAGTATTCACGGGGAGGTCGAGCCAAGTTCCTTCGTAAACAAGGACGGCTCTACCTTGAGTCACGAACACCCGAGGGCGAGGTTCGACTGCAGTTTGTCGTTCCCGCCAAGTACCGCCTAGCAGTGTTACAATGGGGTCATTGTTCAGTCTCAGGAGGTCACATGGGCAAAAGGAAGACCCAGGGCCGTATCCGAGCTGACTTTTTCTGGCCAGGGATGGGACGGGACATAGATAGTTTTGTCCGTTCTTGCAGTGTGTGCCAAAGTATCACCACTAATCAGGGACATGCCCTTCCTGTGCCATTTGTAACTACACCTGTAATCTCTGAGTCAGTTGAGAGACAGGGTAGTGGTGAAGTGGGTGCAGACCTGACGTCTCGCCCATTGGCCCCACAGGACACATTATGTCCAGGGCCTGTACATACATATTATGTACCGTAAGTTAAGGGGGAAGTTGAGAGGCGACTTGAGGCTATGGAAGACCCAAGTTTGCATAAGGATTCTCAGCTTTCCGGTACTAATAGAAGTACTGTAGGTTAAGGGGGAAGTTCGAGAGAGAACTCCGCAGAGGCGACTTGAGGCTATGGAAGACCCAAGTTTGCACAAGGATTCTCAGCTTCCCGATACTAATATAAGTATTGTAGGTTAAGGGGGAAGTTCGAGAGAGAACTCCGCAGAGGTGACTTGAGGCTATGGAAGACCCAAGTTTGCACAAGGATTCTCAGCTTCCCAATACTAATATAGTATTGTAGGTTAAGGGGGAAGTTCGAGAGAGAACTCCGCAGAGGCGACTTGAGGCTATGGAAGACCCAAGTTTGCACAAGGATTCTCAGCTTTCCAATACTAATATAAGTATCGTAGGTTAAGGGGGAAGTTCGAGAGAGAACTCCGCAGAGGCGACTTGAGGCTATGGAAGACCCAAGTTTGCACAAGGATTCTCAGCTTCCCAATACTAATATAAGTATCGTAGGTTAAGGGGGAAGTTCGAGAGAGAACTCCGCAGAGGCGACTTGAGGCTATGGAAGACCCAAGTTTGCACAAGGATTCTCAGCTTCCCAATACTAATATAAGTATTGTAGGTTAAGGGGGAAGTTCGAGAGAGAACTCCGCAGAGGCGACTTGAGGCTATGGAAGACCCAAGTTTGCACAAGGATTCTCAGCTTCCCGATATTAATATAAGTACTGTAGGTTAAGGCACAGGTTGAGGACCCGTGTGCGGTTCGAGGCTATGGAAGACCCGAGTTTGCACAGGGATTCTCAACTTGCCGACCATAATCGTGTGCTATAATTAATGGCGACCTCGAGTGTACTTTTCATAGCATGTACTGACTGCTAGCCAGAGAGAGTAATTGTAACATAATAAGAATTTTGTCTCATTGACACTTTTGATGCTCCACCTCAATTGGTTTTGCAGGTTCAGCAATGGGTGTAGCAGTTTTGCTGTGCGGACCAGCTGATCATCTGCCGCACGCTGCTGCCTCTTCTCCTCTGCCTTCGTCGTCGCCATATTATTTACTGTGTCATTTTACACGTAGGTACAGTTACACTACAACTGTCACACCTACACCGTGTATTACATACACCACGCTACACAACAATTAGTTGTCAGTGTAAATGTAGCGAATTTTCGCTCAGTTTGACCTGAGTACAGGATTTTCACCGTCGTCACGGAGTTTTTCCCTCAAGCTTGCTTCTATGAACGTAAATACGAGGTTTTTTCACTCACTGGCGACTGCGATTTTCTCCTGTAGCAGGATAGCACACACACCACAGTGTGAATCTTGTGTGACTGAGTTAGGATTTATATGTATGTATATTGAAATCATTCTTCTGAAGGAAGAAAGATTTAATTTTCATGGGGCGTAATGTCACGAATCAATTCGCGACATTTCCTTTTTGTGAGAAGCCACGAACTATTAGTGGAAAACTCACTGTGTATCGCTCAGTTAACCGTTTCTCTCTCCATTCCGGGGTATACTTTTCAAATAATTCGTCACCGTTTTCAAAAAGTGACCGATTTAATGCACGTCACTAAGTGCGCTACTGAGCGATACAATTATTTCTTTATCGTTTGCCTCTGCTTCATTCAACCGTTAGCCACGCCTTCTTCCGGTGGCCTGTGCGTACTGCTTATGCATTATTTGAATTCAGTTTAGTGTTTGCTGTGACGGAGACAGGACCTGGTGCAGCAGTGCGAGAGGTCAGCTAGTACCCAAACTCCACTTACAGTTTCTCCAAGCTCCCACCTTTAGTTCTCCAGCTTTGGGTGATACACCGCATTCATTGACTAGTATTTCCTTT